>NC_068982.1:69944923-69958454 GCF_001194135.2 Octopus bimaculoides | reverse complement strand
TTATTCTTTTTAATCTAGCATACATTCTAGCATTTCATTCCCTTGACAACCTGCATTGTCTTCTTAAAGATATTATCGAGAGATCTAATAATATAAACTTGACATTCATTTAGAAATCTGGGAACTGTTTAAAAAACATGAATAATAATTTGTAAAACTGAGTTGGAAGATTACCAAAAAATAACTCACATGCCACAAACTTATAATAATTATGATGATGATGATGATGATTAAAAACCAATTGCTCAAAAAAAAAAAAAGAAAGAAAGAAATCTTTCATGATCATAATGATGACTACGATCATCATTGTCTTAATGTCTACTTCCCATACTCACACAATTCAGATGGAATTTGTTGAGGTAGATTTCCTACAGCTGGATGCACTTCCTGATGCTAACCCTCAACTGTAGCCAAGTAAAGTAATATGACCAGACATGTTTTTTACAAAAGATTGGAAATAAGGGAGACCTCTTGCATGATGGTGGCACTTGTTTACAACTATCATACAAAGTCGTGGCAAGGAGATAGTAACAAACACATATATACACACATACATGCACATATATATGTATATACATATGTACGCACGCACACACACACACACACAACAGGCTTCTTTCTCTGTCTATCAAATTCTCTCATAAGACTTTGGTTGGCCTGGGCCTATAAAAGAAGACACTTGCCCACAGTACCATGCAGTGGGACTGAATCTGAAACCATGCAGTTGGAATGCAAACTTCTTAACCACATAGCCACGTCTGTCTTCAATAAATCTAATTTGGCAGCAGAATCTTGGCTCTGGCCTCTTGCTAACTGTTACAAAGAAACATAAACACCTGAAGCCACTCACACTTCATATGCTTTCCAAAGCTATATCATCATGATTAATTTTTTCCCCCTTTCATAGCCAGCTGATCCAACTTGGAATTTGTAAAGGATAAAAAAAGCATCCTGAAGTCAGCATGTTCCAACATGAAAAAGAGGAAGAAATGCCAAGTGAAAGTAATATAAATAAAATTCTAGAGATAGTTTGCAATATAATTTACACTTGCTATAATGACATACTAAACTTTTGTTGACTCATGCATTGGGACATTGTAAAAGTAATTGAATCTACTTGTTTTGCACCTAAGTTGAGCAAGATACAATGTTGTTCTCTCCACCAGGTCATCACTGATAAATCTGAGCTAGAAATATAAAGCCTTCACATGAAACATTTTGTAATTAATAGAGAGAGAAACTCAGGCTTCTCTCTCTCATATTCACCCCGTCCTTTGACCTCTCATCTCTTACTCTTCTCTCTCTTTCTAGATAGGGAAGCTATGTAATCATCTCTTCAGCATGACACTTACCTGCACCTGTCCCTCTATCATACTTTCACATCCTTCAATACTAATACTATACACCACTAAGATCAGGGGACTTGTCTTCTGAGTTCTTGGTGACAACACCTGTGCAGGTGCCACAAAAAAAAAAAAATGCACCTGGTACACTATGTAAGGTGGTTGATATTACACAGCGTATTCAGCTGAAGAAGGCATACCAAGGCAGGTATTAGAGTTCAGCACAGCCCTCTGACTCATTGGTCCCTGTTGAACCATGGCAACATGGAAAAAGGGACATTAAATGATGATATGTATATGTGTGTGTGAGCATATGCATGTGTGAGAGAGAGTGTACATATGTGTATGTATACATACATATACAGATGTATGTGTGTGTTTGCATGTATTTCTCTCTTGTTCTACTGTATTTAAACCAACTAGGGTTTGTTTCCTGATTGAAGTAACACATAATACTCCTTATGATTTAGGTAAACAGGACTTTTTAACTTATTTAAATTAATTATGTATTACAATTAAGTAAGTATGGAATTAATGTTTATCCTAATGAAATAGCTGGTGAGCGTGATCAAAGTATGAACTATAAATTTATGCTTTTCTGATTTTTGCCTATGTATGTACAACATAATACAAGAGCTGTGAAATATATTAGATATTCATTTTATGTAGTACAAACATCATTTTCACTTGACAAGAGCATTTGTTGTCAACGGTTATTTCAAATGTCTACACATCAGTAGAACTAACCTTTTGTCTATTGATTAAAGGGTCAAAAGAACATATACTATCCCTGGTAAAATTCTCCATGGCTCCACTCTATCTAATTTATTATTGAATGAACTGCATACTGTCATTAACAGATAAACTGTGAGAGACAAATTGGCAGTCATTAGAGCAGCGTTCCTCAATCAGGGTTCTGTGAGAAAGAGCAAGATAAAATAATGCTAATTTCATGATTGTAATATTACTATACATGCACAACAAATTATTAGTTATTGTAATATTGTAATATAGACATTAACCTATCTAACCTATTATGTTATCAAAAAATATATAACCATTGAGGATATATTTAGTGATATCTGCAATTTATGGACACCCTATATATATATTTAAAGAAATGAAGCTAGTATGATCCACTGGATGTGTAATGTCAGTGTGCATAGATGACACAGTGTAAACACCCTGAGAGAAAAGTTGGACATAAGAAACATCAAATGTGGTGTGCAAGAGAAACGACTGCACTGGTATGGCTATGTAAGGATGAGGATAACTGTGTGAGGAGGTGCTATTCCCTGACTGTGGAAGGAACTTGTGAAAGAGGTAGACCCAGGAAGACATGGAATGAGATGGTGAAGCATGACCATCGAACATTAGGCCTCACAGAGGCAATGACAGGAGACGGAGACCTTTGGAAATATGTTGCGATTGAGAAGACCAGGCAACTAAAGTAAGATCGCAGCATGGCCGATGCCAGTGTTGCATGTCTGGCTCATTTAACAGTACCCTTGATGCATTGGGCGATATGATATGCTTGAGAAGACCTGTTGAGTCAAGCAAAACCAAAATCACAGCTGTGGCCAGTACCCCCTGACTGGCCCCCATTCCGGTGGCATGTAAAAGGCATCATCCGAACATGGTCGATACCAGTGTCCTCTGCCTGGCTCCCTGTGCTAGTGGCATGCAGAACACACCATGTGAACATGGTTGATGCCAGGTCCGCCTGACTGGCTCCTGTGCCAATGGCATGTAAAAAGCACTACCCGAATGTGGCCAATGCCAGTAATCCCTAACTGGCTCCCGTGCCAGTGGCATGTAAAAAGCACTATCTAAATGTGATCGATGCCAAGACCGCCTGATTGGCCACCATGCTGGTAGCATGTAAAAAGTACCATCCAAACATGGCCAATGCCAGTGCCCCTTGCCTGGCTCCTGTACTGGTAGCACGTAAAAAACACTATTCGAACGTGATTGTAAATTGCAATTTGGTAAATGGAAACTATGTGAATGCCTGTTGGTAGTGGCCATGGACAATGCACTGAGCCTGATGGTATTAATTTAAAGACAAGTTACAGCATACATAGATCAGAATTAGACTCCCAGACCCTTGAAACCCCAGGCAAAACACTGCACTGGATCCTATAGTATTTATTTATTGACAACAAACCACAGCATACATAGATCAGAATTGGGCCCCTAGACCCGTAAAGCCCCTGGGCAACAATCCAGCATGCCCATGCATAAGACAGTACTGGCCAGGGACATAATACAATACCAGTGATAGGATAAATTGCTAAACTCTTAGCTAGTTGTTCAGTACCTTGTTGAATGACCTTGTGCTCTAGGTTATTCAACCAAAATAATCAACACAGGTTTGTTATTATTTATCATATTTTGCCAGTACTGCTGTTCAAGGCCAAACATTTTCAGTGAACAGGGTTAACAAACTAATTTCAATCCTTCACTGAAAGCTTATTAGTGAGATGAAAATACAAAATAACTTAGTATAGCTACTCTGTTAATCTGTTCACTACTAAAGTAAACAAAAAACAAAACAAACATCTTTCATCTAGCAGTGTGGCAGTTATATTTTTATGGTATATTTATGATGTAATCTAAGTATAATTTAACCAAAAGCCTAATAAAATGAGAATGAACATTCTTGTTTTTTGTGCTTTATTTTTCAATCTCGTTCTTGCATATAAACATACTCGAATGTAAAAAAAAAAATACATCAAAATAATTGCAGCATATCACTTAGTCCACTAAGTACAAATTAATCCAAGCTTAAAAGATTTATTATAAGATACCAACTGAATTAATCTAGGCTGTTACCTCATGAAGTAGAAAGTAAATACATACAAAAATAGTAAAGAAGGGGGAAAAAAACTTATAAATTTGCTGTTTGCTGAAAGAAAATGATGCTAGTTTAAAAAATTTTCAGTCTAAAGTATTATCACTAAACATTCCAAGTTGAAACATTTAATGAAACAATTATGCTGATAAATATATGTAATGTGAGTGCGTATGTGCACAAATTTAGGAAAAAAATAAGTGTTGTAGTTTGCTTGAAGCATTGTAATATTGAAGAATGTAAAAAGAGAGAAAATAGACAGCTTCTAATAATGCAGAAAATTTAATAAAATCTTTGTATTGTGGGCTCAAAGTTCCATCTTCAGAAGAAAAGAACTCTAAGAAAAGTTCAGTTATGTAGGTCCAGTTAATCCATTCAAACTCTCCAGTGTTTATGTAAGATGGGCCCTGGAGCCCAAAATATAAAGATTTTATTAAACTTTCTGCATTGTTGGAAGCTGTCTTTTTACAGTCTTAGAAAGAAAAAAAACTTATTTGTAGAATAGTCATTATATTTGTAATGTTTATAGAAGAGGTGAGTTCAAGTCTCACAGGCAGTTTTCAATATTTTTCCATCCAAATATTTTACATGGTATTATTTATACTTTTATCCACCTTGGAATAAAAAGCAATACATTTTTTTCCAAAAGCATTTACCTAATTTTCTCATGTGATATGAACAATATGTCACAAATTTATATATCTGCTGGAATTTCTGGAACAAGGAGAATACAGATAAATATCCATCTACTTCTCTCTCTCTCTCTCTCTCTCTCTCTCTCTCTATATATATATATATATATATGGCACCTGTGCCCAGCATCGCCTTCCTGGCACGTGTAAAGACTTTCAAGCGAGATCGTTGCCAGTGCCGCTGGACTGGCTCCTGTGCAGGTGGCACGTAAAAGCACCCACTACACTCTTGGAGTGGTTGGCGTTAGGAAGGGCACCCAGCTGTAGAAACTCTGCCAAATCAGATTGGAGCCTGGTGTAGCCATCTGGTTCATCAGTCCTCAGTCAAATCGTCCAACCCATGCTAGCATGGAAAGCGGATGTTAAACGATGATGATGATGATAAAGGGAGGGCAGAAACTTAATATCTGCATTGCATGAAATAGCTTGACTAATGAATGAAGGGAGAAGCTCTATGGTTTTTGAAGAAGAATAAATTGAATATAGTTAGACAAAGAATGTTAACTTACAACAAAAACTGGACACAAACTTGGGCACTAAAAACATTAACTAGCATGGTCATATGATATGAATGAATGACATATGATAGGGAAAAAAGAGCTGATAGCTGATGTTTGGAAGATACTTATAACAAGTATAGAGCAGGCAAAAGTCATGGAACTTGAAAATGTTGGTGTCACAAATAATAAACAAAATTCAAATCTATGTCAAATTTTTGTTATCTAAATGAGACTTTTCGGCTTATAAATTAATGCCACTTTGTGATATTTTTCATGGTAGTAAGCAAACTAGATCCTTCAAGCTGCATAAGGAAAGAATGCTGTTGTAAGGGCTAATGAAGTTAATTTTTTTTAAAGAAGTGTCTATGACAGCTGTATGAAACTCATGATGATGACAATCTGTTATATTAATGTGCTAATGACGAATTCTTGTGATGTAAAAAAACCTGTCATGTGGAAGGAGAATGGTAAAAGTGTGTGTGTGTGTGTGTGTGTATGTGATAGAGGGAGATTCAAATGCACACCACTGGCCCACGCAGTGAAACAGATGATAATCAGCTGTATGCGTGAGTGGGGGAGTGGTACGCATGCATGCCATCAGCATGTGTGTGTGTGTGTGGGGGGGGTATCATATGATGAACAATGAAGTTAAAGAGGGGAAAAAATGAGAAATGCTGATCAAGAAAGAAGGCAAAATATGAACAATGAATGATAGACAAGAATACTTTGCACAGGCCTGAACAAGAAAACAGGCAAGAAGAGAAAGCATAACTGAAGAGAAAAGACAAGATCTCCTAGAAATTAATCAAAAGATTATGAAAGAAATGACAGGATATTATTAGAGAGTGGGGAGGTGTTTATGGCTGATTCTGTACCATGAAATGGGCTGTGGAAGTTCTACAGATATTGTTAGTTATGATAATAGTAACAACCAATTATAACAACCTCATTTCAAATCATCTTAGGCTTCTGTTTTGGTAATCATTTATTATGTTGTCAGTTGATGTGTAGCTGCTATATTATCCCACAACAATCTGCCTGTTACCCCCACACTGCAAATTCAAAGAAGTCTTCCAGTATCTACCTTCATACAAAATTATATAAGATGCATACACACACACAAATACAACTCATTTGATTTTATAGAAAAGGTTGAAAGGACAGATTTCATGGATCTCTCAATCCATGATTCGTAAGTTTATTAACTACAGTAGATATTTTGTTTAGTCTACTGGCAAAGACAATTTTCAGTTTCACTTTATTTTAAACTATAAGAAATGGGTACCAGATCACCAAAGGGAAGTTGCATGTAATAAGATCCAATCAAATGGAGAGATTCATCACAGTTTAATACTACTAATTCCACAGCCTTAAGTCCTTCGTGATTTTGTGCACTTTGCAACCAGAGGGTCTCGAGTTCAATCCCACTCTGTAACATCTTGGACAAGTGTCATTTTCCAAAGCCTTGAATCAGCCTGTACTTTGTGAATGAAATTTATATATAAGCCTATCAGTTAGACTGTACCTGTAATTCAAAAGGTACAGCCTTGTCACACACTGTGTCATACTGATTCTACTTGAGAATTACAGTAAGGGAACATATATCTGTAGAAAGCTGAGTTGCTTACACTTTAATTTAGGAGCAGGTAATTCAACTGAATTCTCATCATTGAACAGAGGTCCACTACCACAAATGTGTTTCAAAATTATGTCTTGTACATAACGTTTTGTAAATGCAATTCATGCACAGTTTTCCCTCAGTGAAAGAAATAGACTAATATATCACAATTATTTTGGCACAAATACTACAACTACTGCTCCTACTATTATTATCAGGTTTATTTTTATTTTTGATTTTCTTTCAAAAAAAGCTGATTTTATCAAAAAAGATCTTATTATGTGAATGAATAGTGAATAACTTAAGCAGTTACATTAAGGCAAATAAAGATTATATAAATAAAAGGACGTAACTAAATAGCATCATCTATGGCCCATTTAACTTAATTAACTGAACTATGAACAGGTAACACTTGAATTGCTTATGTAATATACCTTTAACCCTTTTGATACCGACCTGGCTGAAATCGTCTCTGGCTCTGTATTACAAATGTCTTGTTTCCAAAAGTTCTGAATTAAAATCTTCCACAAAACCTTAGTCACAATTTATGTTTCTAACACTAGCTTAATGGTAACTAAGTTATTTTACTAGATTCTTTGTTATATTTAAAATTAATTGAAAGAAACACAGAACATCTCAACAGAAATATGGTAACAAAAGGGTTAAACTATTTCTAGTCTGATTATCATAGTAGTACAGTATATTTTTATCTCTTTCATTCCTATTTATACCTCATACTTCTGTGTCCTGGTACTCAATCGCACAGTCTAAGTGAACTATCCGTGATAACAGTTACTCTGAAATAGTTTAACTGTTACAGAGAATGTCTTGTGTTCTGTATTGTAGTGATGCAACACGTGTTTGCAGAATATTGGAAATGAATCACATTCATTTACAACAATCACATGATATCAAGACAAGGACACACACACAATGGGTTTCTTTCAGTTTCTGTTTACCAAATCCGTTCATAAGGCTCTGGTTATTCTAGGGCTATAGTGGAAGACATTTGTCTAAGGTGATGTACAGTGAGACTAAACCCAAAACTATGGGGCTGGGAAGCAAGCTTCTTAACCACACAACCAAACTCAGAGTAGTGACAGGTAATGTAACATTATCCTTAAGCTCTACTTAGGCTACACATGTAGCTTTAACAGATGATGCAGGTTCATTGGTTCAATGAAAGGGAAGGTGTCATGACAAAGAATATAAATAAAATAGATGATGATGATAATGAAACCTGCACTGAATGAACTGAAATGGAAGACATCTGCAGATGTTAGTCAGAGCATGGTATATGAGTTTGAACAGGAAGTACCATGGCAAAATACTAAAATAGGATGAGCCAATGAAGGAGCTTCTATTTTGTTGCTCAAACTATTAGAAATATCTTACAAATCACTCCCTGATCACCTTCTACACTCTCGGAGTGGTTGGCGTTAGGAAGGGCATCCAGCTGTAGAAACTCTGCCAGATCAGATTGGAGTCTGGTGTAGCCATCTGGTTCGCCAGTCCCCAGTCAAATTGTCCAACCCATGCTAGCATGGAAAGCGGACGTTAAATGATGATGATGATCATGTTGCACCCTTTCCTGACACTTTTGATTAGAGGTGTGCTCAGTTAGGGCCTGTCTCGGGCTGAACAACAACAAAAACATCAAGGAAGCTACAAGAGGGAGAGGAAACAACAGGGTTCTCGAGCCAGAAAGTGATGGACAGGCCCATAGGAAACCATAGCAAAATTAGTATAAAACTAAATTAGTTCAGATAAGATAGAGATTAAATTTATACAAAGATATGTGCCACATCAAAAAAATAAAATCCCAGCTAAATTTTATCTGACTCAATCAATGTTGACTTCACATTTTATTTCCCAGTGTCAATAAACTAAATTATTGATATAATACATGTGTTAAAATTTATATATTTGGTATGTTTAATTTAATGTTTGATTTAATTAGATTTGTTTACAAGATTCAATCATCTATTAAATCAATCATTGCCTTCTCCTTATCTCTCTCCATAACATTCACCAGATACCTGATGTCCTTCAATTTTCATAATAGTTTCCATTCTTGAATACTTGTAGATATTGATGTCTACAGTTGGTTGGTGACCTGTTGTGTAGCTGCCTTGATCTTACTGGTTGCAGTTGGATCTTGGTTAAATTCCACTAATTCAATAAGAATGGCCATTAACCCTTTAGCATTCAGATTATTCTGACAAATGTAATGCCTATTTATTCTCATTGTTTTGAATTAATCAAGCATTATCTTGTAGCTTTGAGATTTTGCTGAGGTAACTGCTAATTTTTTTTAGAATGAGATTGTAGGGTAGGTGTGAGAAACCAGATCTGGCCATTTTAAACAAAAAACAGGTAGAATATTTTGGCTGGATATGGCTG
This sequence comes from Octopus bimaculoides, assembly GCF_001194135.2. Classification (NCBI taxonomy): domain Eukaryota; kingdom Metazoa; phylum Mollusca; class Cephalopoda; order Octopoda; family Octopodidae; genus Octopus; species Octopus bimaculoides. The sequence continues at coordinate 69,949,044 of NC_068982.1, read as the reverse complement.
GTTTAAATACTAAAGAGTTAAAATTTTTGGCTAAGGAATCATTTAAGCAGTTTGGGCATAACTGTTTTTGCTAGCCAACAGAATGTTGGCAAAAACTGTCTTTGATTCACTGTTTCTTATTCGGTTTATTTGAAGCAGCCTTTATTTCCAAGGTATTCCCATATGCCACCCAGGAGATGCACGTCTTTGATGATCTGACATTAGGCCTACTAAACAACCATAACAACATTATGAAAATAAAAGCTAAGAAATGATGTGAGGAGATGTAGAGATATATTAACCTAAAGATCCCAGCTGTGAAGTGGATAATTATGTATTTATTGGGTCATCCCATAAATAATGCAGTTTTTTTCAATTGCATGAACTAAAAGTTGGAGGGGGACGGGATAAACTACCTGCATCAGCTTGCTATAAAAGCAGGTTGTAATTTTACCTTGTACTTATTCTTAGTGCAAGTTTTCAAGGGTGCAGTTCGATTTTAACAGTTATTTTTTCAAAGTTATAATGGAAGCGACAAAGGAGTATATTCAGCATATTTTGCTTTATGAGTTCAATAAAGGCAGCAATGCAATGGAAAGTGTAAGGAATATTAATGCAGTATATGAGGATTGGACAATAAGTGTAATAAGCCAGTGTCAATGGTGGTTCCAAAAATTCCGAGCCGGAAACTACAGCCTAGAAGACGAGCCTTGTCCTGGAAGGTCTATAGAGCTTGATATCCTGCAAACCCTGTTGGAACAAAATCCCATCGTAACTGTTGAAGAACTAGCACAGAAGCTTCGATTTGATCATTCAACCATTCATTGACACCTGCATGCCTGTGGAAAAGTCAGCAAATTGGGTCAATGGGTTCCTCACAAACTTTCTGAGTCTAACCACGTGCAGAGAGTGAATGTGTGCTCTTCTTTGTAGCCACGTCTCACAAATGAACCTTTTTTGGACCAAACAGTGACTGGTGACAAGAAATGGGTTCTCTATAAAAATGTCAAGTGCCAAAGACAGTGGGTAGGGAAAGAAAAAACTCTGGCACCCCAGGCTAAAGAAGGTCTTCACCCACATAAAGTGTTGTTATCTGTTTGGTGGGATATGAAAGGTTTAGTCCACTTTGAATTTTTTAACCCAAACCAAACAATAACAAAGGAGATCTACTGCAAGCAGCTTGAGCAACTTAAGTCAGCAATAGAAGAAAAACAACCATCTTTGGTTTCAAGATGAAAGGTGTTCTACCATCAGGATAATGCTCGGCCGCATACAGTGAGGATGACATTCCAAAAGCTGGAGCAGTTCGAATGGGAAACGATGCCCCACCCACCATATTTGCCGGACATTGCCCCATCTGATTATCATTTATCCTGCAGTCTTCAAAATCATTTGGACAGAAAAAATATGAATTCTCTAGACTAGGTCAGAATAGTACTAGAGGAGTATTTTTTCATCACAGACAAGTGAATTTTGGAAGAGGGGCCTTGCAAGTCTACCAGATAAATGGAAGAGCATTGTAGAAAATGAAGGAGAGTATATTTTAGATTAAAAAAGAACTTTGTTTATTTTAATTTTGAAAAATAAAAGAAGTACAAAAATACTGCATTGTTTATGGGATGATCCAATATAATATGAAATAGTCTACTAACCCCTCATCTGTTTCATTGATGATATCACAGGCGTCCAGGAATAGAGTCCAGTTTTCGGATGCCTGGGAGCCATCACTAGCTTTTTCTGTAATAAAAGAAAAACATGCATTATTTTACTGATATGTTATACTGTGATTAATTATAATTAATAAAGCCTATAAACACACTTATTGGTTGTTGTTTGTTTATATTTCACTTGAGCATGTTTATAAGCTTCATTAGTAATGAATTTTACTAAACATAACAAAATTAGTTCCAACAAAATTCAAAATTATTGCAGATTATGAAGAATTTGCTGAAATTTAATTAAGCAGCAATATAAGTCATTAAAATCAGAATGAAGCATTAGTTAACCACCATACATACTTAGATAAAAGCTGATATAAAATGTAATCTACATTTACACAAGACTGCAACCTTAAATAAAAATCTTTAGACCAAAGTTTCTACCCAAAATGATATCAAAACAGTTTTATGTGTTTTTCTTCCTGCATTACATTTCTCTTAGCACTTGGTCTTCATATATTTTACTTTTTCTAATCACTGGACTGTGGCTCTATGGGGGCAACACCTTGAAGGATTTAGTCAAAAAATGGACCTCAGTACTTATTTTTTAAATCTGGTACTTATTCTATTAGTCTTTTATTGCTGAACTGCTAAGTTACGGGGGAGGGGTAGCAATAAACACAAACAAAGCAACACCGGTTGTCAAGCAAGCAGTGGGTGGGGGACAAACTCAATCAGAAAACCACACACACAATGATAATGGACTTCCACAGTTTCCATCTACCAAATTCACTTACAAGGCATTGGTTGATACAGGGCTATAGTAGCAAACACTTGCTCAAGATATCATGCAGCAGGATTGAATCCAAAACCATTTGGGTGCAAAGTAAGCTTCTTAACCACACAGCCATACCTGCACTAACATCTTGAAAGCTGTTAATCACATTATAAAGAATAATCTACTAGTAAGACTTACTCAAGCTTTCTAATACATGTCTAACAATTTTGTTATTTGAGTGCCTAAAATGCTCCACCTTCTAGATTTTAATCCATATCTTTAGAAAGTTAATTCAAAGCCACAACAGTAATTATTTACCTTCTAATTAATATCCCAATCAGTAAATCCTGTCACATGCCATTTATGTGCACTTTTTTAATCAGTAGAAATTCAATGACCACCTTATGAGGCAAGACAAATTTAAAAGTAAAAAAAAAAATTCCAGTGATTTTTTCTTTTTCTTTTTGTAAACATCACATAAGCACAGGTGTGGCTGTGTGTTAAGAAGATTGCTTTCCAACCACATGATTCTAGGTTCAGTCCCACTGTGTGACACCTTGGGCAATTGTCTTCTGTTATAGCCTCAGGCTGACCAATGCCTTGTGAGTGGATTTGGTAGAAGGAAACTGAAAGAAGCCTGTTATATATATATACACACACACACACATATATTTATATATATGTGTATATATGTACATCTATGTGTATGTGTCTTTGCATCTGTGATTGTTCCTCCCCCGTCACCACTTGACAACCAGTGTTGGGGTGTTTACGTCCCTGTAACTTAGTGGTTTAGCAAAAGAGTCTGATAGAATAAGTACTAGGCTTAAGAGATAAGTTCTGAGACTGATTTGCTTGACTGAAACCCTTCAAGGCAGTGCTCCAGCATGGTCACAGTTAAATGACTGAAACAAGTAGAAGAAAAAAAGAAAATCACATCCACCTTTCTTTCTAATATCTACTGTTAAATATTTTCCCAAAGCTACCATAAGGTGGGGAGCTGGCAGAATCATTAACCTGTTGACCAAAATGCTTAGTGGCAGTTCTTCCTAGTTTTTATGTGCCAAGTTCAAATTCTGCTGAGCTTAAGTTTGTCTTTCATCTCTTCGGGGTCAATAAAATAAAGTACCAGTCATGTACTGGGTTCAATAAAATAACATACGCGTCAGTCAGTCAAATACTGGAGTTGATAAAATGAAATATGAGTCAAGTAATGACTTGACATCTTGCCCCAAACCTTACAATAGATCGGCATCCTATTCAGAGGAATGTGGTGATTATACTTATACACCATCAAAACTGGATAATTGGACTTATGAGTCCTAGGGCTCAAGGATAAAAAAAAAAGAAGCTACCAATGTATATTTGGAAAATTAAGGCTAGAAGCATCAAGCTTTAACAATTTTATAATATTTTAACATTTTGGCTATTGTTTACTATGACTTTATCAAAAACCAAAGTATAGTTGATACCTCATAATTGCAAAAATGTGATTAACTGGGTAACTTTTTAAACATTGAGTCATCTAGCACCAAGTCTACATAAAACTGATCATTTAATTACATATGCAAATAAAATAAATTTCAGTTAGTTGTAGGGCAGCTGTCTTTTATTACAGATCCTAACCAAAGCTTTGTGAGTTGATTTGGTAAGCAGAAAGTGAAAGAAGCCATATAAATATAAATATATATATATATATATATATA
>NC_068982.1:69931385-69944830 GCF_001194135.2 Octopus bimaculoides | reverse complement strand
GACAGTGACTTTGTAGTTTCGGCCAGATAAGCCATCATTGAAGTGCCAAAACTCTGAAGTAAAGTAAAAAGTTAAAGTTACCTTTTCGAGTCATGCTAATACATAAGGGCCGGTTTCCCGGGTTCCATGGTTTATAAATTCTCCACCTGGATGGGACACTGGCTCATTGCAGGATTATTCATTTTTACCAGCTAAGTGGACTGGAGTAATGTGAAATGAAGTGCTTTTCTCAAGAACACAACGTGTCACCAAGTCCAGGAATTGAAACCAGGTCCATAAATTGAAACCATAATCTTACAATCATGAGTGCAACACCCTAACCACTAAACCATCTGCTTCCACAAAATTCTGAAGTCACAGTGAATAATATTCTTGTTTAAGAGTGATTAATTTGTAATCAACAAAAGTATAAAGTAACCTATCAGATTAATGTAAAAATTGTTTTTATTATTACTCACACACATGGTGTGTGTGTGTTTACTCTGACATTACATGATGATTGTAAATGAGCTTTATCGTCATACAGGTTTCCAGTCTTCCATGAAAAACATCATCTTGATTGGAAACAGGTGAAGGATGGCGACAGGAAGGGCACCTAGCTGCAGAAAGTCTGTTGCAACAAATTGCATCTGCTCCATGCAACCATGGAAGAGTGGATGTAAAATGATGATGATGAAAGAAAAAAAATTGGTCAAATCTACATTTTGGGACATGTCAAACAATTATAATGCTGATACACATAAATAAAATTGAAAATTTGATTTGATATGCCTCTGGAATCTTCTGTTTTAATGATGACTTTAAATGACAAATAACCAATACTTTTACATGCATAATGTTAGATAAAAAAAAATTCAAATTAATGTATCAAAATTCATCTTATCATTTCAATTAAAACTACCAAAATTTAGATCCTGGTATATTTTTATTTTATTTTTGAGTAATGAATTTCTCTATTAATTAAATATTCATTGTAGAAAACATTTGTAAAAAAACATGTTTAAATGGATGCTATCTTATTACTTTCATTATCAACTGAAATTAGCCTGTGATTGACCCAGTAAATTTGTCCTTATGATTGTAATTCATCATTGATTAATTCAGCGGACAAAAGCCATTGTTAGAATTTATGAATCAGAGTAATTGAAAAATATCAAAACAAATTAAAAAAACCAAAAAAAAACCCAGGATATGCTAAACAGTTATGATGCTTCTACATCTTTACTTGCTTCAATCATTGGACTACGAACATGCTGGGGAACTAACTTAAGTCTGGCATTTATTCTATTGGACTCTTATGTCAAACCTATGCTACTGGGATTAAACAAACCATGCCAGTTCTCAAACAGGGAGGTGGGGCCCAAACACAAACACATGAAAGATGGATCTTATACAGTTTCCATCTACCAAATTCATTCACAAAGCATAGGGCAGCCCAGGGCTATAGTAGAAGACACTTGGTCACAAAACCATGTGGTTGTAAAGTGAGCTTCTTAATTACATAGCCATACCTGTGCCTATATATATATATATATATATATACATAAAAAAATAATTTATTTATCTAATATTTATACACATATAAAATAACATGGTAAATGCTGTTGAAATATGAATCTGTTTTAGCTTGGGACAACTGAAGAACATCAAAAGGAATAAATCCAACAATTGACAAGATATTTTGGCTGGTGCAGAACACAGTTAATTTATGTGTACTCAAAAATGTACTGCCAAAATAGGTTTTTCTGCAATCAATGTCATAATGTCTTATCATTTGGAATATATTAAAATTTGGTCATTTATTGCCAACTTTGAGAATTCAGTTAATTGTATATAATTACAACCAGTCAAGCTCTGCAATTAAACAGAGTTGACTATAAATTGAAGTGAAACTAGCAGCTTACCAATAGAATTGAACAAGAGCCAACTTGCAAGCCTTTAAGTGGCCTCATGACTTACTTGAAATATCAGCCAAATCTCCCTAAAGCACACCAAAAAGTTTTAACCTTTTAGTGTTCAGATTACTCAGTCAAATATAAAGCTTATTTATTCATCTTATTTTGATTCAATCTACATTATCTCATAGCTTTGAGATTTTGATGGTGATATTGTTTATATGTAGGATGACATTGCAGGATAGGTGTGAGAGACCATATCTGGCTAGTTTGAACATAAAACGGGAAGAATGGTTTGGATGGATAGGGCTGGTTTAAATGTTAAAGGATTAAATAAAAGAGACAGTAGATATCCCTACATATCCCTAAAACAGACGGTATGGTTCCAACTGGAATGTCTTTGAACATAGTTCTGCTTGATCCAAGTTCAATGATTAAACAACTCTTTGTGGTAGAAATAGCTACATTTCTCTAAAATCACACCAACCAACTTATAAAAGGAAGGATACATTGGACAATGTAGTGCTACATATATGACAGGATGGTCATGGCTGGAACACTTGTCAAAGTGCTTTATCAGAGATTCATCATTATCATCATCATTTAGCATCTGCTTTCCATGTTGGCATGGGTTAGATGGATTGACTGGAACTGGCAAATCAGAGAGCTGCACCAAGTTCCAGTCTGATTTGGCATGATCTCTATGGCTGGATAACCTTTCTAATGCCAACCACTCTGAGAGTGTAACAGTCATGACTACGATTTCACAGGTGCCATTTACATGACACTGGCAATGGCCATGACTATAATTTCAGTTGGCTTGGCAAGTTTTCTTAAGCACAACATGTTGCTATGATCTTAGTCACTTGTTATCGTCTCTGTGAGGCCCAACATTCAAAGATCATGCTTTACCATCTCGTTCCTTGCTTCCATGAGGTTTAATGTTCAAAGATCATTTCAAAGATCATGCTACCAGCAATGGCCACGATTACAATTTCTCGGGTGCCATTTATATGACATCAGCAACGGCCAGGACTACGATTTCACTTGGCTTGACAAGTCTTCTCAAGCACAGCATATCACCAAAGGTCTCTGTCACTAGTCATTGCCTCTATGAGGCCCAACATTCAAAGATCATGCTTCACAGATTATTTAAGGATTAATAACTACAGAGCTTAAATACATGATCCCCCTTTTAAAGACTAAGGAGAAAGCTCCCCTGCTGATTTACAGTACAAAGTCAATATGCCCACAATGAAAGCATATTCACTAAGGACTAAAATACCAATCAGCAGGTTCTATGCAGCATCTTTGCACAAGCAGAGTTTACCATTACTAAACAACTACTGCAAAACTTCAGGTTAAAATTTGCCCTTATATACAGGCATGACTTGTGGTTAAGAAGTGAACCTCTTGACCCTGTGGTTTCAGTGTAGCACCTTGGGCATCTTCTGTTTATAACCTCACTGTGTAGCACTTTGGGCATTTTCTGTTTATAACCTTAGGCTGACCAATATCTGGTGAGGGAATCTGATGACAGAAACTGCAGGAAGCTGATCATTCATGTATGTATGTATATATGACATTACACACTTTCCACCAGCTGAGCAGAACATTTTTTACTTATTGACAATATTACCAGTCACTCTGTGTTTTCAAAGACTTCTGGAATAGAAAAAATCCCTTACTAGAAAATAGGGGGCTAATGCAGTTTCGTACCTCTCCTTGGAAAATGCATTTTTTTGAAAAAAATTTTTCCTATTCCTACATTTTAAATGTTGGAGATTACAAATATGCAAAAATAATTTTTTGTTTTGCATATTCATAATCTCCGACATCTAAAACATAGGAATCCGAAAAAAGTTTTTAAAAAAAATACATTTTTCAGGGAGAGGTGCGAAACTGCATTAGCCCAGAAAATAGATAAGGGTTAGTGACAAGAAGAGTAACTGGTTGTAAAATCCTGCTTCAAAATAATTCCTCACTCAAACTCATGCTAGCATAGAAAAGCAATGCTAAAAGTGAATGATGACATCATGCCTGTGTAGTGTTCAAATGTTTTGTACTTCCATAGTGTATTTGATTAACAGGAGTGGTGTCTGTAACAAATTGTCATAATGTAGAATGTTAACTAATGAGTAACTTAATTACATCTTTCACTACACAGTATGACACAACTGTTGTGCCTATGTAAAGATACACATTAGTTCTTGATTCATATGATTTCACTGATTTGGGTTAAGTAATGAGAATAATGAGATTGGTAACTAGAGCATTTCAACTTAGTGTTTTCTCAGATTTTTTTCATGTCAACAAAACCTGTTTACTAAAAATAAAAATGGATGGCTAAAAGTCTGTTTATATCAATCAATCAGGTGACCCTTTTTTTTTAATGCAGTTCCGGATGTCTGTATGTATAACAATAGCACTGTCCCAGATGTGGAAGTAATACACCACTGTGCATTTCTCCTGAACTTTGTGGTGAGTTAGGCACTGCTGGTGGCTGAAGTATTTCCTGGCTCTGAACAGGAAGGCCAATGGTTGCTATGATGAGGATGCATGTTCAGCAGGAGAGGTCTTCAGTAATAATGAGGCCTGGCATTTGTATCAATCTGGATGGTTCTAGTGATATGCAGTTTGTGTTTAGTTGAAGGGGTATGAGACCATTTTCTTGGTATGTGTACAGCCTCTGTGCTGCTCATAACAAAAAGATTAGTATGATTCTATTAGAGGGTGTTTTGACAAAGACTAAACATAGAATGAAGGTATTACTTTTATCATCATTAATAAGAAAATAGAAAAAGTAATCAGTATAGAAGTTTGAAAAAAAAAAATTAACAGATGAAAGTAATTTGGGCTGTTTTAAAACAAATAATGATATTAAAAGACACAATTGATGATAACATTAACTGAAGAGAGACAATCTATTTTAACACAGTCTGGAGTTTCAAAAAATCAGATATCTGAACCAATATTATACAGTATTTTATATGAAACTAATTTTATACATATACACTCTCAGAGTGGTTGGCGTTAGGAAGGGCATCCAGCAGAAGAAACTCTGCCAAATCAGATTGGAGCCTGGTGTAGCCATCTGGTTCACCAGTCCTCAGTCAAATCGTCCAACCCATGCTAGCATGGAAAGCGGACGTTAAACAATGATGATGATGAATAATGTTTCTAAAAGATTAAAAATTTAGAATGCCAAAACATTGATGAGATATATCTATAAGTTATGTATATACATGTAGTTGAATAAATGATGTAAAAACGGGTAGGGTGGTAGAGAGATGTACAAACTAAAGGGGAAAATTACAATACATATATGAGGGTTTATTCGAAGCCAATGCTTTACTATTTCATCACTTCAAATTTCCTGTTACTATTGTGTATTTCATGTGAAGAATGTAATAATATTGGAACAGTGATGGAATTAAGTTACCGCCAACTATATGGTTTCATATTCAGTTCTAGAGTGTGGCACCATGGGCAAGACTCTTCTACTATTGCTCCAGGTTGACATAAAGCCTTGTAAGTGTAAAGAAGCTTGCTATATGTGTGTGTGTGTGTAAGTATACATGTGCATGCACGAGTGTATGTTTGTATTTCCTTGTCTTGACATTGAGTGATAGTTGTGAATGAGTACTACCATCATACAAGCAATACTATTCATTTCTAATATTCTGAGAAGACATGTCTGGCTATGCAAAAATAATGCCTTGCTTACAAACAGGTGAGAGTTAGCAACAGGAAGGGCATCTGGTTATAGAAAATCTGCGCCAATAAACTCCCTGTAAGCCATTTCAAACATACATAAACGTTAAAACAACGATGATGATGATAATAACAATGAGATATTTATAGTGGTGTTACAGTCTTCTATATTATCATAGTCATTGTTTTGCATTATATCATTGTTTATTCTTTCTTATTTGGGACACTTATCTAATGTCGAAGTCGCAATAAAACACACTATCCACACTGAACAGTGATGATGATGAATTCTGGGTGGATTTTTATCTTATCCATAAAGAATATCTATCTAAACCTATTATTATTATTATAGGTAAATATGTGTGCATGCATAAATAAAAATCAATGTCAACTTAAGTGGGTCATTGCATTCTTATAAAAATTGCTTCATATAGTGTTTCATGAGAACCAGGATCCACATCTCACTTATGCATTCCATTTCCGGCATGGTTTCTAGGATCAGGTAGTAAAGGCACATGGCCAAGGGGGTTAAGGGGTTGCACTCACGATCGTAAGGTTGTGATTTCAATCCTCGGACTGGATGGTGTATTGTATTCTTGAACAAAACATTTAATTTCACATTGCTCCAGTCCACTCGACTATGAATGTAACCCTGTGATGGCCTGGTAAAGCATTCAGTGAGAATGATGTGATCTCAGTTGATGGAAACTGGGAAACTGGCCTCTAAGAGTCTTAAGAATTGAGACAGTACTTTTTTTTCTAATATGGTTGGATGGCCATCCTACAACCAAATATTTTACACAATGTACTGGATAGATATTACAGTAGCATCAGAAGAGATAAGTTTATCATGTGATGAGAACTACAGAGTCTCCCCTACTCTGTACCAGTTCTTACATTCATCTAAACTAGTTTGTAGCATCCCCAGCTACCATCCAGCTACATTATGGTTCCTAAGCACCCCTTTCCTTATTGAATCTAGATTCAAATCTTTAGTTAGCTCTATACAGCAATACATGCCTTAGATATATGAAACCCAACATTTCAAAAGTTATTATATATTTCCATCAGCTTATGGCATATTTTCAGATAACATGCATACTTGACCAACACTTTTGTAGGAGCTTTTTTCTGAGCTCAGGGCATGATTCAACTTGATGTTGCACACACAAACATAGCACAACAACACTCACTGACACTAACACAGCATAACAACACTCACTTACACTAACACAGCACAACACAGACATAGAAACAGATCATACTTAATTTTTCCTACATCTACAAATCTTCTCTGTTCAGGATTCCCAGATAAACAGCATCAAAATTGCGATTGGTGCACTCAACAGACATTTGTTACAGACTTCATCATAATCATCAATTTTTAACGTCCACTTTTCCATGCTTGCATAGGTCAGAAGGAGCTTGCTGAAGCAGATTTTCTACAGCTAGGTGCTCTTCCTGTCATCAACCCTCACCTATTTCCAAGCAAGGTAACATTTCCCCATGGTCAGACATGAATTTTATGGAAGATTAGAAACAAACAATATCAATTTTATGAAAGCAATGTTCATTTAGAATCATTGTGAGATGTCAAGATGAGGGTACACACAAACATGCACGCACACATACACGGGCTTCTTTCAATTTCTGTCTTCCAAATTCCCTTACAAGGCTTTGATTGGTCTACAGTCACAGTAGAAAACACTTGCCCATGGTTCCATGCAATAGGACTGAACCTGAGACCACATGGCTGGAAAGCAAGCTTCTCCCACTACACATTCACACCTTTGCCCACAAACAAATGTAGCATTACTTAAAAATCTCTTTCATACTATACTTTCTGTCTCCAAACTGAAAACAAATTAGGTGGCAAAAGTATTATAAACTACATTCAGAAAACGACCAGAGAAAGCTATGTTGCATTAATAATAGAATAAGTCTATGTCATGAACTAACACAGAATTTTTGATAATTTATTTGGCAAATTTACATCAGTAATGAATACTGGCTTTCATAATAAACATTATTGGTTAATAAAGAAGATTCTTTTTTGAATAGAAACAATTATCACAAGCATTCGTTTATTGGATATATGTTTTACTATTTACAATAGCATAAAACAATATATATACATATTTCATGTTATTAAACACATGCACTAATATACATTTAAATATGTATATAAATGAGAGAGAAGAGAAGTAATTATAACCTGTGGGAATACCCTCCCCATCTGCATTTTTCTTATAGGTATTGATGTATTGATGTTCAAGAAGAAAACCAATTCCATTAATCTTATCAGTCCTAGTGCCTTATCGAACCTTGGGGTACATTAGAGTCGATAGAATAAGGGTTGTTAGCGTAAGCTTTAGTGGAGTGATTTTGAAAAGAAACAGATGGAGTTCATAGGCCAACAATTGTGCTAGAAGGTTCTCATGCCAGATACGGTCAAAGGCTTTGTTTAATGTCAAGTGCAATGATATTGCTGTTGCTGGGATTTTCAAAGATGAGTATTTACTGATTCAAGACAAACAGGAGAGTAAGGTTTATAGTGAATGTGTATGGTCATTACCAAGGAATGCATGGAGAAAGGTAGTGAGAGAGAGAGAGAGAGAGAGAGAGACTGAAATGGTAATGAAAGATTCTGTTGATGACTTTGAGATGAGGTGAGGACTGTATGTTCACAACAGACAGGATGAGAGACCCTATGAGAATGGGACATACAATTGTAGGTTTCCATAGAACACTATATAGAAAGAAAGATTGAAGAGTTTGGCAAGGAATAGAATTAAGTGCTGGATTGTATACTTTTAGTAGAAAAATTGGGCTTCATCTTATTACTGTAATTCTCCAGGTAAGATATACACAAACTGCCATACAGAAAGAACACCATACCAAATACAGTAAGGGATTTTGTGGCCTTACTCAGGAAGGGTTTTCAAGCCAATCAAAATATTATATAATTAAAAGTATTGTTAAAATTAGCACAAGAAATGCTGGCAATACAATTGGAAGCTCTGAAGATTAGTGAGAGTAACATCGAAGAAACCTAACGTAATTACAAATTAAAGAAAAGCTCTCCCTTTAACCCTTTTGATATCACCCTGTCTGAGACTATCCCTGATTCTATGATACAAACCACCTGTTTCAAAGTGATTTAAATTAAAATTTTATGTTAATTTATGTTCCAAACTCCATATTGGTAATGACAAAATTATTTTGCTAAATTCTTTGTTATTTTCAAAACAACAAATAATTCTATAAATGAAGACTGTATTTCAATAGAAATGTGATAAAAAGGGTTGATAACATCTGAAAGTTTCATCCTAAATGATTATAAAAAAAAAAAAAGAGAGTTCTTTCAAAAGCCATTTCTATAACCAAATTATCACTACTAGGTAAGACAAAAACAGTGGATGAGACCATCTGAGACCTTCCTGATGTGATTCCTTACTGTTTTCAAGTAAGATACTTTATCCCATTGTTCTTTGTATGTCAAATAACCAAGTTGTAAAATGCTGTATATGAGGAACAAAACATCTGCCCAACTGGTGTCAATGTAAAGACACTTGGAAATGATCTCACTCTCCCTGTCACACATACACATGTATGTAAATGTGAATACACACACACACACACACACACACACACACATATATATATATATACCACATACTAAGGTCATCTCTACAGATTTTCTATAGAAATTATAGCCAGCACTCATTTTGTTATGTTTCAAATCCATAACAGAATCAGTGCTGACTATAATTCCTATAGAAAATCAGTAGAGATGACCTTAACATGTGATTTCAGTGCTAACAAAGCAGTACACAGTATTGAGCTATAAAAACATTTAATATACTTTGTTGCATAATGAAATACTGTGTGTCTACAAATCATTAATATATATATATATATATATATTAGGGACAAAATCCAAAATTACAGGTAAAAACTCAATTAAAATCAATTTATAAAAAATTAAAATTAAATTGAGCTTTATAGATAAAATATATATAAAATATATAGTTTTAGGGAAAATAAGCAAGTTTCAAGAACTCATCGATGAAAATCCACTATCACATATAGAAAAATTAATAATTAAAAGTACAATAAATGAGTTTAATATAAAGTAAAGTAAATATCATAAGATAAATATTATATTTATCTTATGATATTTACTTTACTTTATATTATACTCATTTATTGTGCTTTTAATTATTAATTTTTCTATATGTGATAGTGGATTTTCATTGATGAGTTCTTGAAACTTGGTTATTTTCCCTAAAACTATATACATATATAATGAAGTTTTCCATGTGATGCGGATGACACTGTAATTCCCTCAACTGTAATTCTTGACGACAAAAGTCTAGGGAAGGATCTAAACTATTATTCAATCAAATACTATGCCCCTCCAACCAGGCGAGGGGGGGGGGCTTCTCCTGCAAGTTACTTGGTGATCTCACTGCTGCTGGTGCGACGTAAAAAGCAAACAATACACTATGTAAAGTGGTTGGCATTAGGAAAGGCATTCAGCCATAGACATCATGCCAAAAACAGATGACAGTCTGGTGCAGTGTTCAGACTTGCTGGTTCCTGTCAAACCATTCGACCCATGCCAGCATGGAAAATGGATTTTATATGATGATGATGATGAATGCAAGTTTTGCTGACACAAATCAAGACCGGTCTCTCTGGAGTTTGATCATCTATATCTATAGCTATATATATATATATACACACACTTAAGCATGTACACACACACACACATTGTAGGTTCTTGTACAGTTTCTGTCTTCTGAATGTCACTCATAAGGCATTGGTCAACCCAAGGATACATTAGCAGATACTTGCCCATGGTGTCACAAAGTGAAATTGAACTCAAAACCTTGCGGTTGTGAGTGAATTTTTTAAGCATGCAGCTAAACCCATGACTGCAGCCCCATACTTGGACCTGTGGTAATATCTACACCTATAGTGATGCTTATGCTTACAGACGTTATAATTAGATTAAGAAAACACTCCAAGATCTGCATAGTTGTATAGCTGTAAAACATATCTTGAACATCATGAGAGAGTATTTTAATGTATTAAAAAACAAAAAAATTAAAATCATATTGAAACGTTGACATGGAAAAGACAGCCATAATTTGGTGAAAGATGAGACATAATTTGAGAAGAACATTAAATGCTATAGAACGATGGAGCATTTTGAAATATTAACGAAAAAATAAAATAAAATCATACTGAAATGTTGACAAGAAAATTCTACGCAGTGAAATTATAGCAATGAGATGAAAGCCAACTGAACTACTAGATATTATGCAGTACTCACCTATAAAGCTAAATCTCATAATGGAATCCATAATGAATTTATAAAAAAAAATCCTTCTTCATTACAATACAATCTGAAGAATGTCTGGTCAGTGCCAAATGTTTAGTATTAGCCATAATAATATTCAGCTTTAATAAACAAAAGTATATGTAGATGTGGTTGTGTGGCTAAGAAGTTTTTGCTTCCCAACTATATAGTTTTAAGTTCAGTCTCACTATGTCTCACCTTGGGCAAGTGTCTTCTACTTAGCCCTGGTCTAACCAAAACCTTGTGAGTAGATTTGGGAGATGGAGACTGAAAGAAGTGTGTGTGTGTGTGTGTGTGTGTGTGTTGATATATCATCATCATTGTTTTAATGTCCACTTTTCCATGCTTGCATGGTTCAGATGGAATTTGTCAAGGTGGATTTTCTATAGTTAGATGTCCTTCCTATTGCCAATCTTCACCTGTTTCCAAGTGAGGTAATATTTCCTCATGACCACATATTTTCACAGAAGATTGGAAATAAAGGCCACCACTTCCATGATAATGATGCTTGGTTACAACTATCACATGATGTCAAGGCTAAGAAAGTAACACACATATATAGGGTGCAATGGGCAAATTGTTACCATTTCATATTTTCAATTTCGTGCATGTACATTGCTTGTTTTGATTTTGTCAACTACACAGTATACTAGGGTCAGTTGGGCACTATCTGTGAGAAAAACAGCACCATGTATTGCTTGGCATTTGTGCCAGAAGCTCCAGTACAAACATTTCAGAGTGTTTGGGTGTCGATCTGAGACATGCACCGAGAGTGATAAAAATCAAACATCCAATCAATATCATGATGTTTGGAGTGATCACTAGTAATGGCGATGTTATGCCTCCATTTTTCCCACATGGCCTCAGACTTAACACGGAGGCTTACATCAAGTTCTTGGAGGAGGTAGTGCTGCCCTGGGTCAAGAGGGTAGCTGCTTGAAGACCCTATGACTGGTGACAAGACTCTGCACCATACAACACAAGGAGAACCCAGTCATGGCTGTCAGACAATTTCTGTGACCACATCACTCCTAACATCTGGCCATTTAACTCCCCAGACTGCAACCCCCTTGATTATTGTGTGTGGGATGCAGTTGAGTGAGAGACCAACAAAAGTCCTTGTAACACCAAAGATGAACTGAAGGCAAGGATTATGGCAGCATTCACCAACTTAAACAAGGGGACCATCCAAAATAGTTGCAGGAGATTCCAAAACCGTCTGGAGGCCATGGTTGAAGCCAACAGCAATTTTATTGAATATATTTACTCTTTAGTATTTCAAGATATTACGAAGATGTACTTGCATAGCAAGTGACCTGATCTGAGATCATGTGCAGAAGCAAAAACAATTGCAGCATGGAAGGTGTTTATAAGCCATTTAAAAACACACAAAAACTGTTAGATTTACTTCAACATTTCAATTTAATCTGTCAAAATATTTTCATTGGTTTGAGACTGCGACCTGTTCACTGACAAAATTCTGTGCTGCATCTTGTATTTCAAGATACTTTTATGTTATCAGGTTGGTGCAAAAGTAATGTCTGATTTCTAGAAAACATGTTTGAGAGTGAATTTATCAATTTTTTTAACCTCTTATAGTTTTAAGGAATCTCTGTGTCTAATTTGTACTATTTTCTTTCAGATTATCTAACTTCTGGCCATAATTCTCAGAAAATTTTACGACCATGTTTGTCCCATCTAAAGATCACTTAAATGTTTTACTCTATGAGTTTCATAAAGGTGTTAATGCAAGTACAGCAGCAAGCTCTATTCAGAGCACTTATGGGGATGATGTAGTGAATGAAAGAAGTTGCAGGAGGTGGTTTTCCCATTTCTGAAGTGGTGATTTCAATTTGAAAGAAGAGCCAAAAGAGGGTCATCCAAAAATACTTGATTCCGAAATGTTGGAAGCTCTTTTTTCAGAGAACTCTACTGTTATCAATAGGGAACTTGCAGAACAGTTAAACGTGGCCCATACAACCATGGTACGTCAGCTAAAACACATTGGAAAGGTTTCAGTGGCTGGAAAATGGGTACTTCATGAGCTGACTCCAAAGAATCGACAACAGCGTGCTGCTTGTTGTCAATCATTGCTTTCGCGACACTTTCAAGCAACATTAAGTATCAGTCAAGTACTGGAGCTGGTGTAATCGACTTTCCTCTACCCTCAAAATTGCTGGCCTTGTACCAAAATTAAAAATAATAATAACCCTTTCTATGATAGGCACAAAGCCTGAAATTTCAAGGGTGGGGATTAGTCAATTACACTGAGCCCAATGTTCAACTGTTGCTTATTTTCTTGAAAGATGGAAGGCAAAGTTGACCATGGCAGAATTTGAACTCAGAACATAGAGACAAGTGAAATGTCCAGCATATTAACAATTCTGTCAGCTTCCTGCCTTAATAATAATAATAATAATAATAATAATAATAACCCTTTCTACTATAGGCACAAGGCCTGAAATTGG
>NC_068982.1:69922299-69931143 GCF_001194135.2 Octopus bimaculoides | reverse complement strand
AAATAATCCAGAATCCTTGTCTGGTAGCGGATAGAACCCAAAATCTAATCAGTTCATGCCAGTCATGAGGTCACACATCCCTGAAAGTTTCATCCGAATCCATGCAGCGGCCCTTGAGATGTCTTGTCCACAGACAAACAAACAAACAAACATGACCGAAAACAATACCTCTGCCTTCGCTAAGGTGGAAGTAATAATAATAAAATAATGATGATGATGATAATAAGAATAATTATTATTGTTATTATTATTAGTAGTAGTATATAAGGTGGTGAGCTAGCAGAATTGTTAGCACACTGGACGAAATGCTTAGCAGCATTTGAATGTTCTAAGTTCAAATGCCACCAGGGTCGACTTTGCCTTTCATCCTTTGGGAGTGGGGATGGAGAGGTTAATGAAATAAGCACCAGTTGAGCACTGGGTTCCAATGCAATTAACTATCCCCCTACCCACAAAATTTCAGGTGTTGTGCCTATAGTAGAAAGGGTTATTATTATCATTATTATAATAGAGAATTATATTTAGATACAAAAGTTACATTTTTTAAATTACATTGCTTCACCTTATATATTGTGTTCAACTTTCCCTGGACCTAATTCAACTGAAACTCTTTATAGCTCAATATTTATTTATACATCCCATTCCAGCAAAGCTTGGTGTGACAGTAATGGTGTTTGGACAAGATATTATTATAACAACCAGTCGACTGCTGTCACAAAACCTAAATAAATACCTGCTTGGCCAGTTGATTTAGCCTATGCCAACAAGAAAACTATAATACTGTCTTCTAAACAAAACAAACTATTTCAAGGATGATTTTGAACATAATAACATGGGAGGTCTAAATTATAGGTGTTTGTGTGCGTGTGTGTGTGTGTGTAAAGGCAGCAAGCTGGCGGAATTGTTTGCACATCAGGCAAAATGCTTAGTGGTATTTCTTCCAGCTCTTTACATTCTGAGTTTAAATTCTGCCAAGGTCAACACTGCCATTTATTCCTTCAAGGTCAATAAAAGAAAGTACTAGTCAAGTACTGGAGTTGGGGCAATTGACTTGTCCCTTTCCTCAGGGCTTAAAAACTAAAATGTGTGTATTACACACGAAGTAACACTGTTTTAGCTAAATATTAAGCATAATCTTCACCTCCTTCAAATGAACTAAAACACCCAAATAAAGAAATAATAATAATAATAATAATAATAATAATAATAATAATAATAATAATAATAATAATAATCCTTTCTACTATAGGCACAAGGCCTGGAATTTGTGGAGTGGGGGTGGGAACTAGTTGGTTACATCAAGCCCAGTGTCTCATTGGTACTTGATTTATTGATCTTGAAAAGATGAGATGCAAAGTTGACCTCAGCAGAATTTGAATGCTGAATGAAAAAACACAGACGAAATGATGCTGAGCATTTTGTCCAGCGCAGTAACAATTTTGCCAGCTTGCAGCCTTAATAATAGTAATGATTTCAAATTTTGGCCACAAAGCCAACAGTTTTGGGGGAGGGGATAAGTCGATTGCATTGATACCAGTGCTCAACTGGTATTTATTTTATCAATCTCAAACGGATGAAAGGCAAAGTCAACCATGGTGAAATTTGAACTCAGAATGTGAAGAAGGATAAAATGCCCCTAATTATTTCACCCAGTGTGCTAATGATTCTGCAGCTCGCTGCCATAATAATAATAATAATAATAATAATAATGGTAATAATAATCCTGATGTAGTACCAGGCACTGGCTCTCATGGCTTCTGATCTTAACTTATTGGAAGTGTTATCATGTACATGTTTTGTCATGGTATAAAAAAATGGGCAACAGCAAATATATTTGCTCAATACCACAGATTCGCTTGTCAGTTGCTTGACCATAACCAGTTAGCATGTCCCTTAGTGGGTGACAATATGTGCATCTCTGATCACGAGCAGGAGTAGAGGGAGAGCATCATAGCTGTGTATTGAGAGGAATTCTTTGGGGTTTGAATAATTATCATCCTTAAACAATAGAGTAAAAAAGAAGGCGGTGCTCCAGCATGGCCACAGTCAAAAGACTGAAACAAGTAAAAGAGTAAAAGAGTAATCCTCATTTAGGGACCTTTTGAGCAGGATGCGCTACACAACCTGAAGAAAATTCTAACTTTGCACCACGTGCAAGGTCATGCACTGTTTATCTTGCTAAAAGGTCACCATGTCATGCACGTGTACCTTTATCAGATGGGTAGTCATGCTGGGTATATTGAGTTTTGTATATTTGTACCTCGGTGGAGGCACAATGGCCCAGTGGTTAGGGCAGCGGACTCGCGGTTTCGATTCCCAGACAGGGCGTTGTGAGGGTTTATTGAGTGAAAACACCTAAAGCTCCACGAGGCTCCAGCAGGGGATGGTGGCGAACCCTGCTGTACTCTTCCACCACAACTTTCTCTCATTCTTACTTCCTGTTTCTGTTGTACCTGTAATTCAAAGGGTCAGCCTTGTCACTTTGTGTCACGCTGAATATCCCCGAGAACTACGTTAAGGGTACACGTGTCTGTGGAGTGCTCAGCCATTTGCACGTTAATTTCATGCCAACAACAATTTGTACCTCAATGTCACTTTGATGGTATGCATTACTCTCTCAATAATAATAATCTTCTCTACTATAGGCACAAGGCCTGAAATCTTAGAGGAGGGGAGTAGACTGATGTAATCGGTCCAGTATTTCACTGGTGCTTAATTTATTGACCCTGAAAGGATGAAAGGCAAAGTTGACCGTGACAGAATTTGAACTCAAAACATAGCAGCAGGCAAAACACTGCTTAGCATTTCGTCTGGTTTACTAACAATTCTACCAGTAATAATAATATTCCTTTCTACTATAGGCACAAGGCCTGGATTTTTGTGAGGAGGGGGACAATCAACCATATTGACCCCAGTACTTGACTGGGATTTAATTTTCAACCTTGAAAGGATAAAAGGCAAAGCTGACCACAGCAGAATTTGAACTACTGATAATAATAATGATAATAATAATATATTACTGATGTATTAACTATATGTATCTATAAAATAGTTATCATTAACTGATCTGACAGATGAATAAAATGAGTGAATAAAGGACATATTTGGATTAATCTGTGTACACAAATACACACACACATACAAATCCTGTACATATTAATTTTAGCCCAGTCACTGGACTTTACTATTAACAAACTTTAATTGCACACTGAGTCAGGAATTATTTGGCACAACACAACTAGCAACATTCTCTTGTAAAGGACAACTGATATTTGTCATTTAAAAAAAATGCTTACATCAAATGTTTAACGCCAAGTAAATGAACGTTAAAAAAGCCCAGGTAAATAGAGATGTCCTGTAAATATTTTTCAACATGAACAGCAACCAAAAAATTGGCCAGTGTAATGAAGCCAAATATTGAGTTACTACCAAGGCCTTCATTAAACTAACTGAAGCTTAATGGATTTTTTTCTAAATAAAAAAAAATTAACATTAGATGCAGGCATAGCTTGTGAGTAAGAAGCTTGCTTTGCAACTATATGGTTTCAGGTTCAGTCCCACTGTGCAGCACTTAGGGAAAGTGTTTTCTACTACATCCCTGGGCTGATCAATGCCTTGTGAGTGAACTTTGTAGCTGGAAAATGCATGGATGTTCATCGTGTAGATCTGTGTGTGTGTGTGTGTGTGTGTGTGTGTTTGTCTCCCCTCCCCACTGTTTGTAAATCAGTGTTGATTTGTTTACATAGCCGTAATTTAGCATTTTGGCCAAAGGGCCCAATAGAATAAACACTAGACTTAAAAATAAATACTGGGATCAATTTGTTTGACTAAACGTTGGGAGGTGGTGGCCCCTGCATGACCATGGCCACAGTCCAATGATTGAAACAAGTACAAAATAAGAGATAAAACAAATTTCACTGAAAATCAATAGATGACAATTTCCTTTCACTGTTATACTACTACTACTATGAAATTTATTGCATGTATGTGTGTGCCTGACTATGTGGGTTTCTTGTTTCAATGTCTATTTTCTTTTTTTTTTAAAGTATCTTTTACTTGTTTCAGTCACTAGACTGTAGCCATGCTGGGGCACCACCTTGATGTGTATGTTTTTATTATATATGCATGTGAGCTCTGTGGGATTTGCAACTGTTCACATGGGTATTTTTATTTTAACAAGTTGTGTGTGACTATTAGGTTCTATTTTTCAGTGTGTCCCTAGATAAGCAGTTTAGCACCTAACTTCTACTTGTCCTAGGCTGTTTAAAAACATGGTACAGTTAATTTTTTTTCTTCAAACTGCAGTGACGTCAGTTGGTATTCAAGGTAGCATTAAATAGGTTAGACAAATTTCTCTCTCAATAAGACACTGACCTACAGGCCTAACTTGCCATTTTTACTTCTTATTTTCTCTTCTAGCCTCCTCTTTCTTGATCTCATCTATTGACTGTTTCAACAACAATCACTCACACCTTTTGGTAGCAACTCTTGTAAGACTGCTCTTGGTTTTACGATACAAACCCTTACATTTTAAAATGATCAAAATTAAAATCTTCCCTTGAAATTTCATGTTAATTATGTTCTAAACACCAACTTAATAATGATGATAAAGTTATTAGTTAGGCTTATTTCTTGAATAAAGGTAATTCCAAGTGCTTTGTAAGATTATCAGCTGGATAGACTGAGACATAGAATCTCAAGTATATTTCAATAAATTTTTAAATTAATGACAAACTCAAAAAAAACTAGATCGTTTTAAGATGTAAAGGTTTGTATTGTAGAACCAAGGGCAGTCTCACAAGGATTGCTGTCAAAAAGAGTGAGTGGTTATTGTTGTAGATACTTTGTTAACTTATAGATTCATGCTATTGTGCAATACCAACGGGTGAAAAAGTCAATAGACTAAGGTTAAGAAAGAGGAGGTCAGAAAAGAAACTAAGAAGTAAAGCAAGACATGAAACAAAAATGGGAAAACAAACAAAAACGATGTGCAAGTGATGTAAACCAATGAGTGATTGACTGCATATCAGTGGTTGTAGTTGGAACCACAATAACGTAAGTCATAGGATGTAGTTAATAAGCATGGAATGGCCAGAAATAGAAGGTGAACTGGATGATAAAGTTTGACAAAGCCTAACTAATGAAACTTGAAGGCTAGATTGTATAATTGATGAGATCGTTAACAACTTACAATTCTGAGCTTGAATTTATGCCAATATCAATTTAACCTATTATCCCAAGAGACTGATGAAAGAATTACCAGTGAGATAAAGTGATCACATCTGACATCAACTTTGATAACCAAGTTCATTGGGTTTTTTTGTTTTGTTTTTATTATCTACGCTAGTAATCATGCAGTATAACAATACAGTTGAGGGTGGAACCCACATACAAGCTTACAAGCAGTGTTTAGAAAGATAAAAAACAACAGGAAAATGCATTTAATCAAAGTAAGTATAACTACAGTGAAAACTGATAACAGATTAAGTTTTGTTGCAATAAAAAACCCAAACATTTATTGGTATGTACTGTAGATATTTTAAGGTTAAATTGATGATGAGACAGGAACCACCACTACATTCCTGCTGCCACTATTGCTTTAATGTTCACTTTTCTATACTTGCACAGACTGGATGAGATTCAGTGAAGCAGATTTTCTGTGGCCAAGATAATATTTTCCCTAGTCCTTTGAACATAAACAACACAATGGTTGGATATAGCATGCAAAATTAAGTCAAGGAGATATGAACACAAACACACACACACACATGTGCACAGACACACACGATGGGCTTCTTTCAATTTCCATCCACCAAATCCACTAACAGGACTTTGGTGAACCTGGGGCTATAGTAAAAGTCACTTGCCTAAAGTATTAGGTTGTCAAGAAAGTTCTTGCGGTTTTTAACCTTTAAATTCAAATGCACATATCTCGGCTCAAACAAAACTTTATTAATCAAAATAAACACCATCAGAATCAACACACTTTTGCCATCGCGAAACAAGTTTATTTATGCCAGTAGTGGAAAAATCCTGCGTTGTGGTGGCAATGAAGTCGTTCAAGGCGTGTTTGGCATCGTCTTGGTTTTTGAAGCATTTCTCACGCAGGAAGTTGTCGAGATGCTTGAAAAAGTGGTAGTCGGTAGGTAAGAGGTCTGGTGAGTATGGTGGATGAGGCAGAGTTTCGTAGCCCGATACGTTCAACTTCTGCAGGGTCAGTTGTGCGACGTACAACCGAGCGTTGTTGTGGAGAAGAATTGGTCCTTTTCCATTGACCAATGCTGGCTGTTGTTGTCGGAGTTTCTTATGCATTTCATCCATTCGCTGACAGTACTTTTCCACTGTAATGGTTTCACCTGGATCCAAAAAGCTGTGATGGATGAGACCGGCTGCAGACCACCAAACAGTCACCATGACCATCTTTTGGTGCAACTTTGGCTTCAGGAAGTGCCGTGGAGCTTCGTTGGCATCCAACCACTGAGCTGAGTGTTGCTGGTTGTTGTAAAGAATCCACTTTTCATTGCAAGTCACAATCCGGTTGAGAAACAGGTCATTTTTGTTGCGTAAAGGAAGGGAAGACGACATTTCAAAATGGCGTTTTTTTTGGTTGGCATTCAATTCGTGTGGCACCCGTTTCTCAAGTATTTTTGTTTTTCCAATCTTTCAAGCAGTTGGAAATTGTTGTATACGTTACGTCTAATTCAGAAGCAAGCTCTTGAACAGTTGTGCATGTATTAGCTTCGACTAAGGTTCTTAGTTGATCATTGTCAACATCCGATGGCTGACCACTATGCTAATCATCTTCAAGATTCTCGTCACCACTACAAAATTTCTTGAACCACCATTGTGCTGTACATTCATTAGTGGTTCCTGGGCCAAACACATCATTGATATTGCGAACTGTTTCAGCAGCTTTTCGGCCTAGCTTGACTGAAATAAGAAAATTGTGCGAGTTTGCTTTTTGTCCATGTGGTATTCAACGTTCCGGAAAAAATGGCCTAATTATTCAAAAAGAGAAAGAGTAACAGGATTAGATAGAGTGAAAAACGGGCTTTAAAATGATATATAAAGTCAAAGTAATTTAACGAAAATTAATTTGAAAATACATCATTTAAAACCAAAATTAAAAATCCCACAAGAACTTTCTTGACAACCTAATACCACTCAGTGAGACAGAACCCAAAGCCACAGGCTGAAAAACAAACTTCTTAACTGCACAGCCATGCCTATGCGTATTGAAAAGGAAACTGGAAATACAGAATACCTATCTTACTTCCAATTATTCATTGACATCATATATATACCTACATAATTCCATAGTTGTTTGGAATCCCATTTTTTGGTGAAATGTACTTTATAGCGCTGAAGTGGATCGATAATAACTTGGTTAAAAGTATACAAATAGGGAAATAAATAGAAAAAACAGGAATGGTAGATAAAGGATGGTGGCAGTTTGAAAAGTAATAAAGACACGTGGGAAACAGTGGGAAGCACAACTGAGATGTGGTAACAAGGTTAACATTGGGAGCAGTCAACAAAGTTTGCACTCCAGATATGCCAAATACAAATTCTAGTTTGTCTGAGGATTATGTTCTATAGTGCCAAGGAGTGTTTTGAAATATGACATACAAATGGTTTCCTGTTGAGTAATATAAATAGAGTAGGCTACACCTTAAAGAAACCAACAACCTGCATTATGTCAGGCCCTAACCTGAAACCTACGAGGGAGGTAGAAAATATGATGCACATTTTTTCTCTCCTCATGCACTATGTCTGCTTCTCTCTTTCCCACACACTCCTGAAGCCTACTTGACATCATCCCTTTCTCGTCTTTATCCCACTCAGCACTGTTAGTCATCTGCATGTTTTCTGCATGCGGAAACCTTATAAACTGCTCAAAGACATGAGAATTTAGGCTCATCCAAAAATGTATCCAAGGTAAAAGAATGTCAGTTTCAGAGACATGCTTTATGTTATGTAATTCTATTACAGATTTAGCTTTAAGAACTAGGTCATTAATTTATAGGAATTCCCTCTAACAGCCAGTTGTTTTAAACACCTTGTTACAGAGAGGGAGGGAGGGAGGGAGAAAGAGAGGGATAGCAAGGGGGAGAGAGGGAGAGTGAGAGGATGCATGTAGGTGAATCTCTAACAGCTTTAGTTATAATGATTGATGTACACTGCATATACTGAAATGGTGGGATTTTCTAGAGAGAGATACACCGTTATTAAAGAATGACTACAAAGCCTTTAATATTTTTAAATAGCAAAAGGTGCAGACATAGCAATGCAGTTGAGAAGCTTATAATTATTAATGAATTTAGTAGATAGAAACTGCTGGAAGTCAGCTGTGTGTGTGCATGCATATGCTTTGACTTCCTGATAATTAACAGTGTAGAAAGGTGGAGGTGGGGAATACCACTGTTTTGATCTTTTGACAAAATGGAAAAAAGCGTGCCTTAGAATTGATTGCTTTAGTATCATTCATATTTCACTTGTTTCAATCCTGGATTGTGGGCATGTCAGGGAACCGTCTTGAAGGGTTTTAGTGGGGGGGGGGGGGGACAAAAAAACTAGCACTTATCTTTACTTTTTAAAGTCTGGTACTTATTCTATCAGTCTGTTTTCTCAAACTGCTAAGTTACAGGGATGTAAACAAACCAACATCAGTCATCAAGCAGTGAAGAGGGACAGCATAGACTAAGGTGTGTGTGTGTGTGTGTGTATGTATGTATGCATATATAATATACACACATACACACACATATATATATATATATATATATATACACACACACATATATATATATATATATATATATATATATATATATATATATATAT
>NC_068982.1:69919763-69921920 GCF_001194135.2 Octopus bimaculoides | reverse complement strand
CCACACACACACACACACACACACACACACACACACATATATATATATATATATATATATATATAAACAATAAAATGAATGGATATTTCAGGGTATAATATGTGTAAGTAAGGGGTAAAGACTCTCTTTGGTCATAAATGACCATGGGATTGCACTTAGAAAGTTAACCTCCGAGGCACAAGTCTGGGTATGGCTGTTCATGGAAGACCAGCAGTCACCCATGCATACCAGCACCCCCTCTCCACGCCACTGATGTTATCCAAGGGAAAGGCAAACGTTGATGCAGTTTGGCACCAGTGACATTGCAACTCATTTCTATAGTTGAGTGAAAGTGTCTTGCTCAAGAACACAACACAGAGCCCAGTCCAGGAATCGAACTCACTACCTCATGATTGTGAGCTCGATGCTCTAACCATTGAGCCATGTCAGTACAAGAAGGAAATCAATACAAAGTTATAGGTTTTGTATTGGAACTTTACACTCTGATTGATTGCAAGTGTGAAAATGCTTCAACAACAAGCTAGAGTGTTGTAGGGCTGGTTTCTGTAACTAGAGTGCAGTTGCTACTGTGATTATTATGAAATGTTTTTATCTGGGTTTGCAGCACTTGTATCCAATTTATGTTATCTGTTTGGGTATTGCACGTTTTACATCACTGATACAAAAATAGCACATCATCAGCACTCAAATCATTTCAGTGAGACCAGCATTTAGGAATATGCCAGTTGCAGAGAGAACAGCAACACACCCTGTTAAATAAGAATCATGTGTACACAAATAGTTTTAAGAACTATTAATAATAATTTTTCCTTTCTCTCTCCTGGGATTTCAAACTATCATGTGATTCTGATTCTCGTAAAAAGAAAATGTAATATACAGAATTATATTTTTTAAAAAATAGAACCATAGATTTTATTTGTGAGAATCACAGATTTTGTAAAGAAAATGTTTAAATGGTTTGTAATGATAGTTTCACTATTGATATTGAATGAATTAAAAGCAAAAAATGATATCTAGACGTATTATTGATAGCTTAAACTGACCCGTGTGTAAAATGATTATAGTTCATGTTTTTAGGTCAAACAGAGATAAGGGTCCTATCTAAAGATAATGATATTATTGACATATATCTTACAATATATATATATCTTACAACATATATATATATATATATTTATATATATATATATATATATATATATATATATATATATATATATATATATATATATATATATATGTGATTGCACACACACACACACACACACACCTATATATCAATCTATATTTTATTGATGATCACCAGAAGTTGCAAACTGGCTCAAAGGCTGAGAGTTTTCATGAGTTGGCACTTTGTAACTTCAGCTGATTATTGATAATATCATCATCATCATCATCATCGTTTAACGTCCGCTTTCCATGCTAGCATGAGTTGGACGATTTGACTGAGGACTGGTGAAACCGGATGGCAACACCAGGCTCCAATCTAATTTGGCAGAGTTTCTACAGCTGGATGCCCTTCCTAACACCAACCACTCAGAGAGTGTAGTGTATATACAGGAATCCCTTGACTTATGGGTGTTACATTCCAAAACCCCCTGTGATAGGTGAAGATCCACAAAATAGAAATAGAATTGTATTGCATATTTTTTTTTATTTTTATTATTTTTATAATTTGTATATATTCATTTTATTATAAATGCAAGACAATACTACAGAAGAATCAATGTAAGCTTAAATAATGTGTGTTTGGTAGAACACAATAAACAGAACTCAATACATGAGTATACTGAAGAGCTTGCTTTCAAGACAAGATATATGCATCGTAATGACTTTTGAGTAATTGTTTAAAACAACAACTTGTATATATTTGATTTTGATTGGAAAACTGAGATTCACCTATTGTCTATATGGCATCTATCCCAGCTTGACTGAAAAAAATTCAACATGCATGAAGCCAGCAGCTTGCAGATTGTATTTTAATGGTTATCATGAAATCAACCAAATATGCACTTATACCAGTTTTGAAAGTAAGCTCTTCATATGTTATATTTTTGATTAGCAGAAGTTACAAAAGTGACTTGAGGATTGAAAGTTTGATAAAGGCCATGCACGAGACTCTCAACCCTTAAGTCAATTTAGTAACTTCTGCTGATT
>NC_068982.1:69910707-69919385 GCF_001194135.2 Octopus bimaculoides | reverse complement strand
TATATATACATATATACGACGGGCTTCTTTCAGTTTCCGTCTTCCAAATCCACTCACAAGGCTTTGGTCGGCCCGAGTCTATAGTAGAAGACACTTGCCCAAGGTGCCACGCAGTGGGACTGAACCCGGAACCATGTGGTTGGTAAGCAAGCTACTTACCACACAGCCACTCCTATGCCTATATATATATATATATATATATACATATATATATATATATTTATGAAGTTAATTAACTAAGTGGCTGATACAATAATTGCTCCTGTTGAAGTGAAATAAGATTATCCCAAATTTTCTCAACACAACTTTGTATGTGTTTTACTTTACACCATAGCATCCTGCCATAACTTCTGAAGAGAGTAACTGTATAGTTAACATGTGACAGTATAAAGTACAGATAAAAAGATAGGGAGTAACATTGTGTACACTAAATAAATACAATGTTCCTAAGTTACATTTGCTAAAATAATTTTCAAAGACAGAAGCAAGATGATGGAACAAACTAACTATACATAAGGATGAAATTACAAATGCACATCTGAGTAACACAATTTCTTTTTTCATTTGAAAGCAACAAATATGAAACACTTTTCTTAATGATCTATAATGTCTTTAATGATTACTTGCATATGTATTTTTAACCCTTTAGCTCTTAAACTGGCCACATCCAGTCTAAATATTCTACTTTTATGTTCAAACTGGCTAGAACTCGCCTCTCACACCTACCTTACAATGTTATTCCAAAAATAGATGATCACTTCATTGAAATCTCCAAGCTATGTGATAATGTAGGATTAATTCAAAATGATTTGAATAAATAAACATATATTATAAAGTAATCTGAAAGCTAAGGGTCAATATGTCTAGGCAGGTTCAGATGCAAAATATGTTGGTTGCTGTACTATATGTCAAAGAATATTTTCTCTTTTTTACAATGATGGTGTGTTCAACACACTCAGCTCATTGATGCATGGAATTCTGGGACACCAGTGTTTTGAGATGTTGTTACATCAGCCAGAAGCAACTGGATCTTTGAGCATAAACCAACCATTCCTTTTTTAATATTGTTTTTCTTTTAAAGGCGATGAGCTGGCAGAAATGTTAGCATGCCAGGTGAAATTCTTAATGGTATTTCGTCTGCTGTTACGTTCTGAGTTCAAATTCCACCAAATTCCCTTTTGGGGTGGATTACATAAGTACCAGTTATGCACTGGGGATCAATGTAATCGACTTCATCCCTTTGTTTGTCCTCTCTATGTTTAGCCCCCTGTGGGCAATAAAGAAACAAAATATTGTTTTTCTTTTTTTCAGTGACCACTCTTCCATGCATGCTTGGGTCAGATGGAGCTTACTGAAAAAGATCTTCTACTGTCAGATGCAGGCAAGGTCAGATATGTCCCACACAGGCAGACATGTTCTTGCAGAACATTGGCAATGAATTTGTGTGACTGACACTCATTTACAACTGTCATGTAATGTCAAGACAAGGTCTCTCTCTCTCTCTCTCACACAAACACACGTGCACACACACAGACGTGCAACAGGTTTCTTTCAGTTTTCATCAATCAAATCCAAATCCAAGGCTTTCGTTGGTCAAGGGTGATAGAAAACACATGCCCAAGGTATCAGGCAGTGGAACCGAACTGAAAACCACATGGCTGAGAAGCAAACTACTTAACCACACAGCTATGCCTGTGCTTATTTCACTGTAGCTTTGTTTTATAAGGAATTTATTCACCCCAAACTAAAATTCATTGTTTATCTTGATGCCATAAGCATTTATTAATGTGTAAAAGCTGGAGCTGCCACTCAATTTTTGCCTGTTCAGCCTTATTACCTCCACTAAGGAAGGGGGGTTATGTTTTCATTGGTGTTGGTTTGTCCGTCTGTCTGTCTGTGTGTGTGTGCAAAATAATTCAAAAAGTTGTGAACGGTATTGATGAAACTTGCAGGTTGTTTGTTTGCAGTCTTTCATGAAAAATATGTCAAGCTATGGGAAAATATGACCTTGCTTGGAAACAAGAAGGGCATTTGACAATAATAACTTTACCTCACTGAATTCTGCCTGGATCATGCAAACATGGAAAAGTGGATGTTAAATAATGATGACATTGATGTGTGTATGTGTGTGTGTATGTATGTGTATATGTACAGTAAAATTCCATTAAACTACACATCCATCAGTCCAACAAAGCTAATTGTCCAGTATTTTGTTGTAATTTCCCATTTTTTCCCTTAAGAACTGTCTCTTCATCA
The DNA here is from genome assembly GCF_001194135.2 of Octopus bimaculoides. NCBI lineage: Eukaryota > Metazoa > Mollusca > Cephalopoda > Octopoda > Octopodidae > Octopus > Octopus bimaculoides. The sequence goes on along the minus strand of NC_068982.1, from coordinate 69,917,129 downwards.
TTGTTCACTTTCAAGTAGAAAAGTATAGTAGCCAATGTCCAAGTGTTTCACATCTGGTTCTACCTAATAAGTTATTGTCCAGTCAAAAATGTCTTCCCATGTTAACAGTAACCAATTCAGGAAAGGTGTGAAAAGAAGCATCTAATTCATGCATTACAGCCAGGCATTCAAATAATATATTCTTTGCAAAAAAGAGACAAAAAAAAAAATGGAATGCAGTTGTGCATGAATATAACATGGGTTTAACAATTAATGACATGAACTTTTTCACATCCTGTTGAAAAAGATTTCAGATAAGAGTCCACTTTTGTAACAAAGCAAAACTTTTCACAGCAAGAAACAACAACAGTTCATGTTCTTTTAAGTGGATAACAGCAATGGAGTGGACAGAATAAGTATATTGTTAACAGGGAAATTGATAGATTAACACTTTTGATACCCATCCATACAAAACCACCACTGGTTCTATGATATAAATTTTCTGTTTTAAAGTGATCTAAATTAAAACCTTTCATCAAAATTTCACATAAAGTGAATTCTTTGAAGACATCTGCATTACTTCATACTAAAAAAAACTCCTTAGGTCATGAATGATTATGAGATTGCACCAAGGAAGTTCTCTGAAGCACATGTCTGGGCAGAGTTGTTTATGGAAGACCAACAGCTGCCTATGCATACTAGTCTCCCCTCTCCACGCTACTAACGTTATCCAAGGGAAAGGCAAAGGTTTGGCACCAGTGACATCACAACTCATTTCTACAGCTGAGTAAACTGGAACAATGTGAAATAAAGAACACACACAGCCCAGCTTGGGAATCAAATTCACAACCTCACAATTGTAAGCCCAACGCTCTAACCACTGAGCCATGTACCTTCACTTGATTGATACTAAGGAATTTTTAAATACCAACTTGTTTAACCCTTTCGTTACCAACCCGGCTGAGACCGGCTCTGGTTCTGAGTACAAATGTCTTGTTTTTCTAATTTTTGAATTAAAATCTTCCACCAAACCTTAGTCACAATTTATGTTCCTAACACTAGCTGAATGATAACTAAGTTATTTTACTAAATTCTCTGTTATATTTAAAATAATTGAAAGAAACACAGAGCATCTCAAAATAAATATAGTAACAAAAGGGTTAAATAGCGTATTTGTTACAAAACAATAATGAATGGTGGAAAAATGGATTAGAATTTTGAATTTTTTGCATTAGAGTTTTTCACTTCCTTCAAAATGAAATATGGCTCGTATGAGTTTTGTGATATTGTGTTTCAGGACTGGCTGACTGATGCAGTCCCTTGTGGTACTATGTCTTACAAGAAAGAAAGAGTTTAACAAAAGAACAAGTTAATGAAATTTATGGTTGATTCAGAGATAAGTAAAGGTGTAGATGTATGGCAAACGTTAAGACAAAAATTTTTTCCAAAACTAGATGAATGTTATTGATGTGGTTTAGAACAAAGTGATCTAAGAGCATACAGTTTCAGAGCCAATGTTCATTGAGAAGTAAGCACTATCAAGTCCCAAGATTCGTAGGTCTGGCCAATCAGTTTTATATAGTGTACAAGTGACCAAGATCACAACACTGCTCCTGAACAGGACACCAGTCCATTACAGGGTCATTCATGTACAATGGAGTAGACAGAATCAACATGAAATGAAGTGTTTTGCTCAGAAACATAACACACTGCCTAGCTCAGGAACTGAAACCATGACCCTGAGCACTGAAAATGCCAAGACATTACATGAATATATGGTAATTGCAGAGGTATGTGTTTAGTTGGGTGGTTTAGAAATTTTGAAGTACAACATAAACTTAACTTGTTCAGTGAAAAGACATAGGCAGATATCTTTTCAATGTCAAATATAAAGATAATTGAAAACACAAATACATATTTGATGAACTGGTTGAAAAAGAATTGTTCGCTTTTATGACTGAGTTCCATTATAGCGGCATATTTGATAATGTGACACAAGGATGTCAGATGAGTGGAACTGTACAATACACACACACACACACAAATATATATAGATACACATATACATACAATGTACTGTTCTGTTATTGTGATCAACAAAAATGTACTCCATCAAGTGAAAGATAAATATCATTTAAATGTGAGTTACTGAAGCATGAAACTTATAGTAGTTCACATTTAAATCCTGTGTATATTATGAGATACAAAATTAATGAGAATAACATCATCATCATCTGATGTCCACTTTCCAGCTGGCATGGGTTAGATGGTTTGACTGGAACTAGTAAGCCAGGGAGCTGCAACAAGTTCTAGTCTGATTTTGCATGGTTTCTACGGCTGGATGCCCTTCCTAACGCCAACCACTCCTAGAGTGTAATGAGTGCTTTTATGTGCCACGAGTATGGGTGCCATTTACATGACACTGGTAATGGCCACAACTACGATTTCACTTAGCTTGACACATCTTCTGAAGCATAATGCCGAAGGTCTTGGTCACTGTGTATTTATATTTGTGTGTGTGTGAGTGAGTGTTATTGTTTAATTTTCAGTGTTAGTTATTATTAAAATGTTTATGTCTATGCATGTGCATATGTCAAGTATAAGCAGGTGTATGTGTGTTAGAGGAGATTAGATGTAGTGTGGAGGTATTCTGATGAAAAGGCCTGTGTATATCATTGCTATGAGAGTGTGTGAGTACATATACTTTGTTGTGAGAGTATGCATTTTTGTTGTGTTGCAGCTTTTACTCTGTGTGCGTGTTTGTCTATGCAGTGGGTATGTATGTGGGAAGAAAGAATGGTGCTTTGTGTGTGTATCTGGGTGCATTTGGATATGGGTGTGTGTGCATGCTGTGTTAAGTGGTGATGTGCATGTTAGATAAAAGGATTGAAGGAAATAAATGTTTCAAAAATGAAAATGAGTTCCTGCTGGAAACTGGAGCCTAGGAAACTACTATACATACACACATACATATATAATAATGATACATACATGCACATACATAAATATGTGCATGCATAGTTCCACTTAAAAGACATCCGTGCCAGTGCTGCATAAATGCACCCAGCACACTCTTAAGTGGTTGACATTAGGAAGGGCATCCAGCTATAGAAATCATGCCACAACAGACAGTTGGAGTCTGGACAGCTCCCTGCTAGCCAACTCTATGTCGAACCATCCAACTCATGCCATCGGGGAGACTGGATGTTAAATGATGATGATGACACATACACACAAGATGCACTCAATCAGTATTTGACTTTTCGCGCCAAAACTAATACTGTGTAGGCAAAATCTTTTGGGTGGGATGTGACACCACTCTTTCTGCATATGTGTAAAAATTTTTATGCTGGTAGGCCACGTCAGTTCCTGGCTGTTATATCTAGAGTACAGATTTGTAGTGCATGCTTGTCGGACTTTCGTTTTCACCAAACACACCAAGCAGAGATATTGTATCATGTTTTGCCAAATGCTTGGTGATATTCATTCTCAAACCATCCAGAAGATTCAGCAGGCCTTTGGTGACAATGCCGTGGGCAAAACTCAAGGAGTGCTACAATCACTTCAAACATGGCTGTTTGAATGGAGAGCAAAGCACACTCAGGCAGGCCATCCACAAACCAAAATGAGAAGCTGATTGAGAAGGTTTGGTGACTAGTCATAGAAGACCATTGAGTAACAATCCAAGAAATTGCTCACAAAGAGGGAATAAGCACAGGATCAGTGCATTTCATTTTAATGGAGGTTTTGTACATATGGAGAGTGTCGGTGAAATTCATACCCAAGGTGCCGACAGAGCAGCAGAAGCGACTCTGCATAGAAATCACTCAGGATATGCTGGTCTGTATAAACCACGACTGAGACTTCACAAAGACCATTATCACAGGTGATGTGGGTCTCTGCTTGATGTATTCAGTCACCTTCATGAACACAAAAATCCAATGAGTATGCACTACACATCTGTACTCTAGGCATAAGGGCCAGAAACTGATGTGGCCTACTGGTGCGAAAATTTTCCCATCATCTTCCATCCAAAGGATTTTGCTGATGAAATATTAGTTTTGGTAGGGGAAAAAATAAGTTGGATGTTTATGGATCAGTGAATGCCTGATTTACAATCAAAGTAACATGTTTTAAACTCCAAGTTCCATGTAGCCAATTATTTAAACAACAGAAAAAGGAAGCAGTATGGTAATATATAGGTAAAAAATACTTATAAGGATACAAATATAATTGTCAGAAAACTGTTAGAAAATATGTCATATATTTTTACAATTATTACATAAACCTTTGAGGTAACCATCTATTCACATGCAAAAATGTGATATTTTCATCCCTTTAGCATCATATGTGTAAAACATACTCAAGAAAGTTTAATTGCTTTCTTTCGTTAATGCAGTTTTAGTGTTGATGAAAAACCATCTGTTTCTTTTTTTTGCAATATTCGATCATCTCTGCTGTATAGAAAATTAATTAGGTAACAAATATGCTACTTTAACCAATTGGTATTAAAAAATACATCAATAAAAATTGACGCAGGTATCTGCAAGAATTTACCAATACCAATCTTTGTACAAAATTGCAAAAATTATCCAGCTGCACACTTTGACTAACTCAATTACTTTACATATCCATTTCTCTGCTAACAGTATACTTACTCCACCCACAACATTATACCATTGTTCATAGTCTGTAAGGAGTTTGGTTGAGGTTCCCTTCTTGCTGACAGCTCACATTAAAACATTTCTGCTTGAGTACCCTCACAATCTATCCTGACCAACTTTTCATTAGGCTTACATTGATGGATGGTTTTGCAACCAAGTGGTTTTAGGCCCAGTTCCATTGTGCAAAGCAAGTGAATCTTACAACAGGGCCAACCAATACCTTGTGAGTGAATTTGGGACATGGAAACTGTAGGAAGCATGTCATATATGTGTGTGTATGTGTGTGTGTGTGTGTGTTTATATATTCATTGGCATTAGGAAGGACATCCAGCTGTAGAAATCAGACTAAAGTCTGGTGCAGCTCCTCAGCTTACCAGTCCTGGCCAAACCATGTAACCCATGCCAGCATGGACAATGGACATTAAATGATGATGATGATGATGTTGATGATGATGAGTGTGTATGCATGCAAATACACATGAACACTGACATTCCATGGTTTTGTTTGTCACCACTAGTGACATGATGTTTACATTCCTTGCTGATGTTAGGTCTGGTCACTCTGGTTTCAGAGACCTGTGTAATGAAGAATCCTTTACCTGAAAGCAAGGAAGAGTTGGAAACACAAAAAAAAAAAAAAAACACCCAACTGTAAAAAACACAGCTTCAAATAACAGGTTGGCATGGAAAAAAAAAATGAAATGAATATATATATATATATACACACACACACACGCACGCGTGTGTAGACAAACAAAAGGGCACCCAACAAATTTATTGGGAGTTACAGGTATACATGTATCTATCTATGTATATATATGCCCCTCAGGTAGATGGCTCTGCTCAGTCTGTAGAAAAGGTGTAGGTAGAAACTCCATAAGATGCACCCAGTGTAAACTTTGGACACATAGAAGGTGCAGCAACATCAGAGGAAGGTTAACAGGGAAACATTTTTGCATGTGGAAGGTGCACAGGTACAATAAACACTGAAAATGTGTAGAAAATAGACTCCATCAACTGCCAGTGGGACAAACTAGAGGTAGTAGATAGCTTCCATTATCTAGGTGACCAAGTTAGTAGTGGAGGTAGAAGCTCCAAGAGCATAGCTGTGAGAATAACATTATGCTGAGCAAGAGCTCCTACGCCTGCTGGTAACAAAGGGCCTCTCTCAGAGTGAAAGGCAGATTGCTTGATACCTGTGTGCGAACAGCTATGCTGCATGACAATGAAACATGGGATATGACAGCCGAGGACATGTGTAGGCTTGAAAGAAATGAAGCCAGTATACTTTACTGGATGTGTAATGTCAGTGTGCATGTTCAACAGAGTGTAAGCATCTTAAAAGAAAAGTTAGGCATAAGAAGAATCAGATGTGGTGTGCAAGAGAGATGACTGCTGTGGCACATAAAGAACATCTTTTGAATGTCGGGCCTCGCAGAAGCAAAGTGGCTGAGTTCCTTTCGAATGTTGGGCCTCACATATATATATATATATATACTCTTTACTCTTTTACCTGTTTCAGTCATTTGACTGCAGCCATGCTGGAGCACCGCCTTCAGTCGAGCAAATCGACCCCAGGACTTATTCTTTGTAAGCCTAGTACTTATTCTATCGGTCTCTTTTGCCGAACCGCTAAGTTACGGGGACCTAAACACATCAGCATCGGTTGTCAAGTAATGTTGGGGGGACAAACACAGACACACAAACATATACACACACATACATATATATATATACATATATACGACAGGCTTCTTTCAGTTTCCATCTACCAAATCC
>NC_068982.1:69905820-69908693 GCF_001194135.2 Octopus bimaculoides | reverse complement strand
TATATATATATATATATATATATGTCATCATCACCATTTAATGTTGGACAGTTTGACAGAATCCATAGACTTGAGGTCTGCATTGTGCCCCAATGTCTACTTTAATATGGTATATTCAGCTGGATGCTCTTCCTAATGCCAACTACTTTAAGCATGCAGTGAATAATTTTTTTTTTTTGTGTCACCAACCTAGTGAGATTGCCATGTAACTTGCAAGACTAAGAAGCCCTTTAGCTGAGTGGGACTACAGTGAAGAGGGAGACAGTTGTATGCCAGATGAGAGGTTTAAAATGAGAGATGCCAAAACAGAGCAGATTTTTTGTTGTAAAGGAGTTGCATGATTACTAACATTATAGAAGAGAGAGAGAATGGGAATGGCTGGGGCGGAGGTTGAAAAAAGATAAAATAGAGGTGGTGAGGTGTTAGGGTGTACTTTCAAGGCACAAACTGAGTAAGGGTGAATGGGGACAGAACAGGGGCTGTGGGTGGGGAGAGGATCCAAGAGTGTATAGGAAAGTGACCCTCACAATATAATGAAGAACAAGTATTGAAAGGTGATAAGTAGGGAAAAGTTAGGTGATAACAATAAAAATTAGACTGGATTGACCAGTGAATCTAGTGAATGGTAAAAAGGGAGGAGGTATCAATGATGCATATAAGATGGAGGGAGGTGGAGGAGAGTAGGAGATGAGTGATAGTGAGGAAAAAGGAGGGAGAAAAAGCAGATAATAATGATTCTAATTGAAAATAAACACACACACACATGTATGTGTGTGTGTGTGTGTGTGTGTATATATAAGAAGTTTTTATGTTAAGTTATATATAAAAACAATTTAACATTAAACTGAATGATTACTCAATTCTCTTTAGTAGAGAACATGTACATTAAGGGGCTTTGAAGTTTTGGCTTGCTCACCTTTGCCAAAGTGTAAGTATTTTATATATATATATATATATATGTGTGTGTGTGTATATATATATATATATATATATATATATATATATATATATATATGCAAACATACACTTCAGTTTGATAAGTGCTATGCATGAAACTCTTGGTGCTTGAGTCACATAGCTTCATAGCTAATAAATATAAACTCACACACACGTGTGTGTGAATAAACAATGTTATCACAGGGCAGCTGCTACAAAAATATTGGATTCGCTTTAGACATATTTGCTCAGCTGATGCTGATCTTTAAACCAGCTCAATATCAATCTTGACAATTTTCGCTGCAATCTGTGTGCGGGTGAGTAGGTGTATCTGTTGGTGTAACAATTCATGATGGCCTACTGATGAACCGCAAATTAAAAACTAACTGCAAAGGCCAGATAGATCATAAATATACAGTTATTGATGAAGTGTGTTTTTCTAATTAATACTGTCACTAATGTAGCCATCAATCACTTGAGTTAATCCAGCATTTGGAACAGTGACAGCAAAAAGAATTAACTCACTCATATGGCACAATAAAATGACATAATATTTAAGATACAAGGTCATGGTGTTGCCATAAACTGAATTTATGCAACTAGAGTCAATTAGAAAAATGTGAGGCCATTGTTCTCCAATGATTACCAAAACAAGATATATCAGACGCTGACCAAAGAACAATGATAAGCAAAATGTAATCATACTTTTAACAAGAATTTGAAAACTGATAATTACAAATTAAAATAAAACTATAAATATTCAAATATATATGAGCAGAATTTGGGTTGGTTGAAGCATATTTCAACTGCTAAAAGGCAAATACACTGCAGTTACTGTAGGGAGTATGTCTCTCTTATGGTAAAAAGGAGTGGAAACATCTGGCTCGTTCAGTGAAGCCATCTATTAGGAATCCCAGAAATTGATGTTTCAGGCTTCTTGGCTCTTGTCAATGACATGTATGTATGTATGTATGTATGTATAGTGAGAATTTACAAAGAGAAAAAACAAAACAAAAGACGAACAAGTGTGTGTAAACAAAAAACAGATGTTAAACGCTCAGGAAGTGAGAAGTGAGAAGTGAGAAAGTCTTTTACGTTTCGAGCCTACGCTCTTCAACAGAAAGGAACACAGAAATAAACAGGGAGAGAAAAAGGTTTAGTGGCTAGCGATCTATCATGGCGAACCTCGCCTTGCTCAGGATTAAAATGGCATAGTTTTTTCTCTTGTTATACTTGTTTCAGTCATGTGACTGCGACCATGCTGGAGCACCACCTCTGGTCGAAAAAATTGACCACAGGAATTATTCTTTGTAAGCCTAGTACTTATTCTATCAGTTTCTTTTGCCGAACCGCCAAGTTATGTGAATGTAAACACAGCAACATTGGTGGTCAAGCAATGATGGGTATACAAACACATACACACAAATATACACATATGTACGACAGTCTTCTTTCAGTTTCCATGTATGAAATCCACTGACAAGGCTTACATATATACATATATATACACAAATATATATATACATGTTAGATCGCTGACCACAACATTCAATTTTTTTTGTCCGTGTTTTTCTCCTTATTCTTTCTATTGAAGAGCATAGCTTGAAACGTTAAAGACTTTCTCTATTCCCGAGCGTTAAACTAATACATCCTTTTTGTTGTTTACACCACCTGTCCTCGTCTGTTGTTTTTTTCATTAATACTCCTATATATAATACACGCTCATGTGGTCGCATCAGCTAATCCTGTCTCTACTCATCAAACACGAACTTCTGGATTCTACCTTCTTTCATTCTGGATTTATTCATTCTGGACTGTTTTATTCTGAACTCTACATTCTCCAGCTGCACCTCTCCTACCCACAAATTACACTGGACCTATCTACTGATTTGAAATCGCCTATATTAAGATTGCTTAATAAAGAGAATGAATGGGAG
>NC_068982.1:69885853-69902740 GCF_001194135.2 Octopus bimaculoides | reverse complement strand
TATATATATATACACACACACACAGACATATAAAGGTGTGCACGCACACACACATGTTGCATGCGTGTATGAATGTACCCTTGTCTGAACATTTTGTGATGGTTGTAAATAAGCATCAGCACCATACAAGCGAGATTGTTAGTTTCCAGTCTTGTATGGAAAACCTATCTAGCTATGGGGAAATACTATCTTACTTGGAAACAGGCGAGGGTTGGTGACAGGAGGGAGCACGTAGCCATAAACAATCTATCTTAACAAAATCTGTCTGACCCATGCAAGCATGGGAAAGTAGGTGTTAAAAGATGATGATCACACATACACTCATGTTATAAATGTCCATTTATAAATGGGTGTTATTTGAGGCAGAGTTTTATGACCAGATAACATTTGGTTGCCAACTCTAACTCAATAACAATGTCAGAGACGTTTTTTTTCATTCTACCTGGCTTCAAGAGTGCAGAGCAACTAGTTGTAATGTGAACAGGAAAAGTAAACATTACATTGCTATTTCACTCAGACAGTGACAAGTGAAGCAGTAGTGTCAACATTCATGTATATATGTAGATAAACACACACATACATGCAATGGTTTTCTACAGTTTCCATCAATGAATTACACTCATAAGGCATTACATACATCTTTAATCCTTGACTTGTTTCAGTCATTGGACGGCAGTCATGTTAGGGAACCACACTGAAAGGTTTTAGTCAAACAAATTGACCCCAGTACTTATTTTTAAGTCTGGCTCTTATTCTATTGCTCTTTTTTTTTTTGTCAGATCACTAAGTTATAGAGACATAGACAAACCAAAACTAGCTGTCAACCAGTGGCAGGTGTCACAAACATATGTGTATGATGGATTTCTAGTCTGTCTATCAAATTCACTCATAGACTTTGGTCAGTCTAGGGCTGTGGTAGAAGACACTTGCCCCAGGTGCTGTGCAGTGGGACTGAATCCAAAACCACAGTTTTCAAAGTAAGCTTCTTAACCACAGAGCTACATACACATACAAAGCACTGCAGCCTCCATTTCTATTAATTTTTATTTCACCATTTCTGCATGGGTAGGCATGTCCTCTCTTGCACTGTGTACAACCAGCTGACCTGTTCCTTTATCATTTCCTTCACTAGATGCAACCTCTTCAAAATCAATCTTCACTACTTCATCCCAGCTTCCTCAGTTTTACCTCTTTCACATGCTCCATTTTAAAATCAATAAAGCAGTTTTATGGTTTGATTTCATCAATTACATACTGTCAAAAAAATCTATTTTGAATGAATGAATGAATGAATGTACCACTCTCAAAAAGAAAAGCTATTTACAGTTATTGACTTGTATGTAAATATATTTACTGGTAAATAATTATGATATGGTAACAGCTTTTCGATATTGTTCATCACAGTTACTTCACATACTTATATGAAGTTTTCAAAAATTCAAATATTTGTGGTAAATTATGTGTGTATAAATGAAGGTATATATCATCATTTTAATGCCCCACTTTTCTATGCTTGCATGGATCAGACAGAATTCATAGAGGTAGATTTTCTATAGCTGGATGTCCTATCACCAACCCTCACCTGTTTCCAAACAAAACAATATTTCCCTATGATGTCAAATTAAGACAAAGAGATGCAAACACACACAATAGGCTTCTTTCAGTTTCCATCTACCAAATCAATTCACAAGGCCTAGTTCTATAGTAGCAGAACATTTGCTAAAGGTGTCATGCTGAACATGTTTCCATGTCATATTAGAAATGAAGAACACTACTTGCATGATGGTGATTATTACTCTTTTACTTGTTTCAGTCATTTGACGGCAGCCATGCTGGAGCACCGCCTTTGGTCGAACACATTGACCCCCAAGACTTGTCAAGTGATGGTGGGGGGACAAACACATGTACACAACTACATACATACACACACACACATATATATATATATATATATATATATATATATATATACATATGATGGGCTTCTTTCAATTTCCGGCGACCAAATCCACTCACAAAGATTTGATTGGCCCGATGCTATAGTAGAAGACACTTGCCCAAGGTGCCATGCAGTGGGACTGAACCCACACGGTGTCAAAACAAGGATACACACACATATATGACAGGCTTTTTCCAGGCTCCCTCTACCAAATCTACTAACAAGGCTTGGTTGATAGCGCTACAGTAAGATGCTCAAGGTGTCACGCTATGGGGCTGAACCTGAAACCATGTGCTTTCTGTGTTCTAAGGAAACCACATTTTTTTGTGCACAAAATAATGAATTGCACAAACTGGTTCAATCCATAATTTTTTTTTTTTTTTGTATTGTTATTATTGGAGTGTATGATTGTATCAGAATGTCTTGAAATGACATGTTCTTGTTTGTTGTTTTTGTACTGTAACTTGGTTGCTATTTTTAGCATGTCGAGTAATCACATGGAGGCTCCAATGTAAGAAATAGTTATGATATTTTTTTGTTTGTTTTTATGAGTTCTAATATGTAAATAATTGACTTGTTTATAGTCTTCTTTTTTAAAGGTAAAAATACCAGATAAATTATTCACGCAAATTGCCACTTCCCTATCTAGTCTCGGCGATCTTCTTCAGCATTCGTTCCAGTTTCGCAATAATACTTTACCAATATGAATTAGAAACAAATGAAAATAATACCGCTATGGCAATTAACACAAACGAAAGGAATTTTTCGGTCAATGCTCGACCGTTGTAATTTACAGTAAATCGAAGTAATTTTATATTGCAGAACAGCTAATTCATGAAATGAATAAACAATTTACGGATCATATTCCAGAATTAGCAGTCACAATATTTTCCAATGCTTTGGCCATCACCATGCTCATATGCGCCGCATACACTTTAATTCTTTCAGGTAACTATTCATCAGAGGTACCAATACATTTAATTCAATTTTTCTTCGCATTAAACCTAAAGGCCAAACCTTGTGTTTGTGTGCAGGACAATTAGCCGGATTTATGAAATCCTTAGTGCGGTTTACAATATAGTGGTCAAATACATGGACTAATAATTATATTTCCATCATACAAACATCAATCTCCAGAGTATAATTTGATCTACGAACAATATATCGCCCTTCAATGTTACACTTCTTCAAGTGGTGGTCTCTCCTCCACTGGCTTCTGATATACCTTATGTGGAAATACTATATTTCGTCTATTTTCACCATAAGATATTCATCTAATCTAGATTGATTCCATCGATAACAATCGGACTGCTCTGAATCCAACAACACACATGCCTTATACAACATAATCAGTTTATAAACTGGGCGGAGTTTCGGAATAGCTATCGCGACCACCTCATGGCGAAGGAAAAGGGCATCGAATTTAGGGAGCAAAATTGTAAAAAAAAAAATTGAAATTTTTGAAAAAAATACTTTCACTATCACAATTCCTGTTATATGAAATACAAGAATACTAAAAAGAAAAAAAAGGAGAAAGAAAGAAAACGAAGGGGGAAAAATACCCAATTTCCTTGCCCTTTTCCTTCCACATGTAGTGAATGCTATTCCAAAACTCCGCCTATAATTGTTCTGGTCTTGTGCAGTGTGCATTCTTCAGTAATTTTCGTTTAATCGTAACTAAATAAACCTCAAAATAAATCGCATCAAACAACTGTATCAATAAAAAGTGCCCTTAGAAAACAAAAACAAACATACTTTCCTTATTGAAACCGTTTTATGATGTAAACGGCGTTGCCAATGATAGTCATCCAAACCTTAAAGATATTTTGTCAATTTGCAATTAGTTTGACATATCTCAAAACCTTTTCTTTTCTTAAGAGCCCTTTTTCTGAGAAACCGCACCAAATGTGTTCAAAACATGGTGTGTGTCTCTTCAGAAACCTTAAAGGGGGAGTGTATAATAATGCTACACCATTCAATATGGCGTTATAGCGTATAATGTATAAATATGTTCGGTATTTCTGTAGAAATGTCCTGCGTGATAATAGGACCATTATCTACAGCTATGGAGAAATACAGAGAAATTTCCAAGGAGAATCCGCCTATCTACAGTCAGGTACTTGTAGTAGTAAACAGATAACGATGACAACTAGTGGTCGGCAAACATAACTGAGGGGGAGTAGTACTTACAAACTGAAAGCTAAATGGAAACAACAACAACTATTAAACAGTCTGAAATGATAGAATCACACCCTTCCGTCTTAAACAACAAAACCTTAAAATATCTCCTGAGATAAACGAGCTGGCCACAGCATAGTATCAATAAAGATGAAAAAAATAACCCTTCCGTGGCCGTCAAACAAACCTGATACCAGTTGAAGTTTGGGAAAGTGAAACTGGTACGTTATACTCAAATATCGCCTTCTTTTACTGAGACTATCCAATTACATTTTTGAAGGCATGCTAAAATTCCCACAAGCGATTTAGGTTCTACGTTAAACAAGAAAGCATAACTACGATGCGTTATCAATTTTTTTTTCTTCATTTTTATATTAACTGAAAGGATCGGATGGAATTTAGAATTAGATGTTTCGAGAATTTAAGAAGGAAATCAAAGTACAAATATACGATCGAAGGTTCATCATTTGATGATCGAAATTATATATATGGGTTAGTACAATAAATCACATACACAGTGTAGCTTTAGAAGTCGAAAGTATCTCTTTAAAATGCGCAGATTCCATATAACTGACATGTTATTGTCATTAAAGTTAAAAGCAGGCTAACCCATTTTTTACGGTGATCAGAAACAAGTAAATAAATAGCTTTAGAATATAACAACATTAAATCGCTCTGATTTAATGAATTGCAATATGAGTATCAATAAAGAAATAATACTAGTAATGATAATAATAGTGAAATACAAGAATCCACAACCAAAACCATCTGTTAGTGCGTGACAGAATTAATCAGAGAAAGTAGGCAGATTCAATAAAAAAAAATGATTATAAACTCAGGTACCATTAATAATAAGAATTTTATAGTAAAATAAATCCCCCAATTTGTGGACAAATTCTTATATGTCGTTAGCATTGAAATTGAATAAAATAACGATGAAAAAACATGTCAGTAAGACATATTGGCTTATTTTGAAGCAGTTGAAGTGCGTACTAAGGTCAATACAAGAATAATAGAATAAGACCTATAAAATTTAAGAAAATTTACCGATTAACTGTCCGACAGGAGTACTCAAAGGATTTCCGTGTCCAAACAGAGCTGCCATTTTGATTTTTGACTTCCATACAATGACGTCACTAAGTTTTGCTGATTTTTATTTTTAGCAATGTATATTTTCTTCACAAATCATTAAATACCAATTATTATTATTTAAAATTAAAACAATAAATTATAGTTTATGAAAATGAAATTTTAAAATAACTATTAAGAATTAAATTTTAACCTAAATATATTCTACGGATATGCCCGTAACCTTGACAACAGCTTGACGCGGTGAAATTACCGAGAAAAGTGAATAGCATCATCAAAATTTGTATAGAAAAGCTCGATTCTGAATTAAAATAGGCCCGAAATATCAGCAGTAAGTCTTACTAGCAAACACCTACACTAATATGAATATTCCGCTATCAAATATGGTTTGTCATTTCTATTTTAAAACACGTGCTATGTAAATAATGGCATTTTCTGTTATGTTGTTAAAACCTCGATAAACACTTTCAGAACGTCTTTTCATTTTATTTATTTCAAATAGTTTTCATTATATATATATATAAATAATGTCGAAAATGACATAATATAATTAAACGTGTATGTTTAAAAAAAACTAGTATATTATTGTGGAAAATGTGGAATAATAATGCTTTCTACTAAAGACACAAAACCTGAATTTTTGAGGGAGGGCGTTAGTCGATTATATCATCTCAGTGTTTAACTGTTATTTATTTCATCGAACCCAAAAGATGAAAGACAAAGTCAACCTCGCGTAACTTGAACTCAGAACGTAAAGCTGGATGAAACAACGCTAAGCATTTTGTTCAACGTGGTAATGTTTCTGAATAATAACAAACCTTTTTTACTGTAAGGCACAAGACCTAAACTTTTGCGGGAGGGATCTGGTTGATTACACTGACTCCAGTACTTGGCAGGTACGCTATTCTATTGACCCCAAAGAAATGTAAGGCGAAGTCGACCTCAGCAGAATTTGAACTCAGGATGTAAAGGTGGGAGAAATGCTGCTAAGCATTTTGTTTCGTGTGGTAACAATTTTGAATAATAATAATAATAATAATAATCCTTTCTACTATAGTCACAAGGCCTGAAATCTGTTGGGTAGAGGTAGTTGATTACATTGACTCCAGTGTTCAAATGGTACTTATTTTGTTGACCCCAAAAGGATGAAAGGCAAAGTCGACCTTGGTGAAATTTGAATTCAGAATGTGATGACAGACGAAATAGCGCTAACGGTCCTGCCAGCTCTCTACCATCATCATCATCATCATCATAATAATAACAATAACAATAACAACAACAACAACAACAAAATAATAATAATAATAATAATGCTTTGTACTATAAGCACAAGGCCTGAAATTTGTGGGTAGGGGACTAGTGGATTTCATCGACCTCAGTGTTTCACTGATACCTAATTTATCAAGCCTGAAAGGATGAAAGACGAAGTTGACCTCAGCGGAATTTGAACTCAGAATATAGCAACAGGTGAAATACCGCTTAGTATTTTGCCTGGTGTGCTAATGATTCTGCCAGCTTTGTGTCTTAATGATAATAATAATAATAATAATAATTGTTTCTTCTCTTCTATAAGCACAAGACCTGACATTTCAAGTAAGAGGCCTAATCAATTATATCAACTCCAGTGCTCAACTGGTACTTATTTCATCAACTCCAAAGGGATGAAAAACAAAGTTGACCTTAGCAGAATTTGAATATAAAGATGGATGAAATGCCTCTAAGAATTTTGGCTAACATACTAACCATTCTGTCAGCTCACTATCTTTAAATCCTTTCTATTGTAGGCTCAAGGCCTGACATTTTTGTGGGTAGGAGGCTAGTCAATTACATTGACCTCAGTGCTCAACTGGTACTTATTTTATTGATCTCAAGAGGATGAAAGGCAAAGTTGACTTCAGTGGAATTTGAACCAGAACATAAAGTGGAAGAAATGCTACTTAGCATTTTGGCTGATGCAATTACAGTTCTGAATAATAATGATATTAAATGAAAAGCTGAATTGAAATGTTTCCTTTCATCTCAGTTTTCCCTTTTTGTAGTTTTATATACCGTAAAAACCCATGTAATTTGCACACATGTATAATTTACGCTGGTAATTTTCAGGATAAAATTTGTTAAAAAAAAAGCTTCTACTCATGTAAAATTCACATCCAAATGTTTTCAGAATTGCCAATATGGCCAAGGGAAGAATGTTTTCAATTTATTTGTATTTAGTATAGTTTCACTTACTTTTGATTAGATTTTATAAAATTTTCATTGAATAAAAGTAATTTCTATTTAACAGGTATCATATTGAAAACTATTAAATTACAAAGTGTTTGTGTTGTTTATAATGAACTTTATTTTACATTTCTTGCCCACAACCGATTGTCTGATCTTTAGCATACTGCTGTATGTTGTCTCAAATCACGATCACAGGAAAAGTTGTTGATAAGAATTATCAACAAAAACAAAGCCGATAATTATGTACAGGAGTTGCAAATTAAGTTTAACTACCAATAAACATCAGCTTGGATGACTCTTTACTCAACTAGCAGAGGAAGGCGACTGATCAAACTGATTATGCAAACAGAATTCTTTTCTGCTTATTCTTGTCGGAACCTTTGATATGGAGTATCGAAATTTTAGTCCCTTTCACATTTATAAAATGTCAAGCAAACTTTAAAATTAGTCATTACCATTATTGTTCGTATGGGCAGAACTTATGAATTGTTTATTGAAAAGGAGCAATTAAATATATTGAATATGCATTTGAATGTGGCAATATAGCTGCCAGAAGGCATTTTAATGTTAACGAAGCTAATGTTTGAAATTGGCATAAACAATACAACAAACTTAAAACTGTGCCTAGTAATAAACAGACAAAAATAAAAACATACAATCAAGATTATCCATATCATTACATTTTTTTCAGTCATTGTGACAGGTAGAAACTCCAAGCAATGTAAAATATGTAAAATACTCCAAGCAATGTAAAATATGGCCTGGACTGTGTTTACCAGCATGAACCTTAGATTTCAAAAAGTAGTTAACCATTTAATGGTTTTAGTAAATTTATATTGAAAAAGTAAGTATTATATCATCCAGCATAAATAAAAGTTAACTTCATTATATTTAAGCCATTATTTATTCTGTCAAAACCTATTCTGACATGAAGTGAGTCAATTTCCAATATGAATGTTTGTTTTGTACAAAATAAATTCTGGAAATGATCAACTCATGTAATTTACGCACCTCCTAAAGTTTATTTTTATTTTTGCAAAAAAAAGTGTGTAAATTACATGAGTTTTTACGGTATGTATCAATGACTTGGGGAAATAAAAAAAACTGTTGCAGGAAATGAATTCGGCAGAGTTTAGGAATAGCTAAAATCATGGAAAAGAAAAGAAAAAGGGCAAGGAATTGAGAAGCAAAAATGTAAAAATGGAATTTTTAGAAAAAAATTCTTTCACCATTGTAATTCCCATTGCAAGAAACAGTGGAATACTGAAGGAAGAAACAAACAGCCACCTAGTTCCTTGCCCATGAGGAAGGTAGTCATAGCTATTCCAAAAGTCCACCAGTAATTCCAGATGGTTGACAGTATAAGAAGAAAGAAAGAAACAGTTGGAAATAAAAATGGGCTGTGGGCCTGGGAGGGTAGATACAGTATGGGGGATAAAAAGAGTTTTAGTGGGGATGGTATGCAGATAGTTATCTGTAAGGAGCAAAGGCTGTTGTTATTAGAGAAAAGGAAGACTGGGATCAGTACATCAGTGTACTAGTGGTTGAAATGAATTGGTGAAAGAGTCCTTGTCTATTGGTCAAATGATTTCCTTTTAGTTGTGGACTTTTCAATTTGGGTCTTATTTGAGCATTATTGAGGTTCAAAAGGTGTTCAGAATTGAATCATCTTTCTGGTTTTGAAGAGGAAGGTTAGTATTTAGGGTAAAGTGTTTACTATGTTGGAAAGGTTGCTTGTAATTGTAATGCATTGAATACATTGCTACTTTGAGGAGTTTAATTGTCTGTTCTTCAAGACTAGAAAGGAAGAGGTTCAATACTGTTTCTTTGATATATGCAGTGAAGGAGACCAGTTTATTGTGTACCCATTGGAGATAGGTTTGACATGAAGTGTCTAGGCTGCACATGGACAAAGCTTGTACGTAGGAAGATAAGGAAGGGGTAAAGTGATATCATCTGCATTGAAGTGAAATTTATTAATAATAAAAGCAAGCTAAAGGGTGTGGCCCACTGTGGGTGGCATTTTTGGGATAATGGCACTTTTGATGAGTATTACATTGTGTATTATATCAGATAGTGGGCTGCAAAGGAATCACAAAAACATCAGAAAAAAATACCTTGTAGCATTTGTTCCAGTTCTTTTCTTTATGTTCTGAGTTCAAATTCTGCCATAGTCACCTTTGTATTTCATCCCTCTGGGGTTGATAAAATAAAGTACCTATCAAGTACTAGGGCTGATGGTATCAACTAAACCCCTCCCCTAAAAATTGTTCACCTTGTACCTAAATTAGAAATCTTTATCATGTGTTTTTCATGAGTTGGGGCCAAAGTCAAAGACAACCCAAATTGTACAAACTCTAGTTATACTACTTTATATGATAAATAAAATGGGCATTGAATACAGAACATTTATGAGTTGATGGTCCCACTATAAGTAGGTCCACAATTTTAGTCAATTTGGCATTTTGTTTTTTCAATCTAAAGAAATAGAAGGCTAAAATTACCCTGGGCATGGTTTGAGAAACATCAGTCCATTGGATCTGCATTTGTATTGTTGATTCTGTGCTGAGTGTCTTGTGATCCAGATAAAAAAAAAACTTCTTTATAAGACACTAGATTGACAGAGAGTTTAAATCTTGTTTTTAACATCACAAGGGATTACCTAAGTCAAAGATTTGCTATATTTGCATTACATCAATTAATGCTAGATAGTTCTGCAGTGAAATGCAGTTCTTATAAAAAAAGATAATGTTTCCGAAAAAAGGGAAGCTAACTATAAAGTGTCAGGGAGTTATGTTTTCAGCAGACTGCTTCAAAGACCTTACTTAAGGCATCAATATAATATTTGCAGTAAGTTGTTTTGCAGTGTTTACCTTTAGCACCTTAACTACTCATCTGCCATATTTCTTTTATAAGATTTATGCTATTTGACATTTAAAAAATATGTTTTTATTTCTTAGATACAATGAGCCGCCTCTATGATTCCATTGAACCAGCAGTTATTGAGGAAGGTATGTTACTTCAAGCAGTTGAAGAACAAGGACCAAAGTATGAGGCTGGAGAAATTGTTAAAAAAGAGGGCATTGATTTTGATTATGTTCTGCATCTCAGATTAGATTTCAAGAGTAAGTCATGCATTAATTTTTCTCTCCTTTATTTCCCTTTCATTCACTAAAGATGACAAATTGCCAGAGTCATTAGACCATCACATAGAACTTCTCACAGTATTTGAGTTCAAATCCTTTGCTACTTATCTTTTTGGGGTCGGTAAAAAAAGTACTAAGTGTTAGATAAGACAAGATGCCTTGCAGTATTTATTTTGGTTATTAGCATTCAGAATGTAAATCTTTTTACCATAAACACAAAACCTGAAGTTTTGTGGAGTGGAGGGGGATGATCGGTTACATTGACCCTGGTACTCAATGGTATTTATTTTATAGATTCCAAAAGGATGAAAGGCAAAGTTGACCTCAGCAGCAGTTGAACTCAGAAGAAATGCTGCTGTGCATTTTGTCCATCCATCTAGAACAGGGGTTTTCAAATTGTGGTCTGTGGACCACAGGGGGTCCACAAAGACAAGACAGGGGGGTCCGTAGACAGCAAATACTTTTTATGGGCAACTTGATTTTATATATGTTTTTTAATCAAAATCTTTTAATTGACAATAAACCTATTTGTTAAATACTGTTAAATAAATAAATGTAAAAATATGTTATTTTAAGCAAATATTTATGTATAAATTTCATAAGTGTTTATAAGGGGGGTCCCTAAGGTAAAGCCTGAAAGATAAAGGGGTCCGCAAGTCAAAAAGTTTGAAAACCCCTGATCTAGAATGTAAATAATCTAGACAGATTAAGCCTATAACTGAAGTAGACCATGAAAGGTTAAAATTCCACCATGGAATTCGGTTGACTTAACCCTTTGCCTGTCCAAAGCATTTCCATAAGTTTGTTCTAAATGTCCATGCTTGTTTTCAGACTTTTAGCTAGCCCTTGCTTCATACGTTCTGAGTAATATGTGTTCTGGGTAATATAAAGCATTCCTTCCATAAGTCCCAAGTTACTCTAGTGGTTGAAGAAAACTGGGAATGTGTGGACACCAGGGGAATATGTCATGTGTATCCTATGTGATACACAGGACAGGTAAAGGGTCAATCCACTATCCAGTTTAACACCACTTCATGGCATTTTAAATTACTTTCCATACAGTCCACTGTGCTGCAAGAATATAGATAAGGTCTCTGGTTTGTGGATATCTTTCACCATCCTTCTCATCAGTCTCAGAGGCTCTGTAAAGTGCGATATGTACTGTCCTTTCCTGACTCAAAAGAGAAAAAGAGAATAGTGAGTTTTTTATTCTAGTTTTTGATGTATATAAAGTATAACCTGTTAACACTTTAGGTAGTATACATCATTGCCTCCTCCCGTTTCAAGTCTCATATAGACAAACGTCACTTGTCTATGAGACCAGTATACTTACAGGATTGACTTTATCATTTATCCTTAATGTCCCTTTTTATCCTTTACGTACGCTTTTCCATACTTGCATAGATCAGATGGAATTGGTTGAGGCAGATTTTTCTATAGTCAGTTAACCTCTCCTGTTGCCAACTCATTTCTTTTCAAATGCAGGAGTATTTCCCTATGCCTGGACATGTTTTAATGGAAGATTGGAAATGAATAACACTGCTTGTATGATGGTGGAACTTATTTACAACTGTCACATGGTGTCGAGATGAGGAGGCACAAACACACATACGCATGCATGCACACACACACACATACACACACACACATACACACAATGGGATCCTTTCAGTTTCCATCTACCAAATCCACTAACTTTTGGTTAGCCTAGGGTTATAGTAGAACACTCTTACCCAAGGTGTCATGCAGTGGAACTGAACCTGAAACCACATGGTTGGAAAGCAAACCTCTTAACCACACAGCTATGCCTGCACCTTCCATGCCTGCACCCTGCAGTATTAAATATTAACTACAAAAGCTTCAAGATTTACAGCTTTTTTTTTTTTTTAAATTCAGCAGTATAACATTAGAATGGAAGAATGAGACCATTTTATTCATTCAATAGATAATGGAATGGCACTATACATGGTACACAGTGTGTGAGTGTGAAATGCATTGAAGAATTTCTCTCAATAAAAGTTTTATCTTTTGTCATGTCTGATGACATGGAATCTAGTGTGAGTCAACATTGAGGAATGAAGTTTTGTTTTACTGTGAATCATGTGGACACTTCTTCAAAAGTATCCTATTTACGTCTGGTCTATTTTTTCTGTAAAACACTTGAAAAAAAAAAAAAAATTAAAACAATTGTAATGGAGATAAGCAGTGACATAATGCAGATACAAATTCTTGATCAGCCAAATCTAAAGTTTGAAATAGTTGTTCCTCTCTGTTTGGATATATTTCATTTGTTTTATTTTACTTAGTGTTTTGAGAAAATATGTGTTAGTATGGAAAAGTTTCATTATGTATAGAACATGTTTATACAGTTAGGAATTCTGAACATGACCGAGAGAATTCAGTGATATTGTACTGTTGTCATAATACAAAAGTCCATTGCCTTTTCTATCTGTAGCCTGAAATCATCATCATTATTTTATGTCCATGTTCCATGCTGGTATAAGTTGGATGGTTTGACAAGGATATCTGATGAGCTGAAGGATTGCATTGTGCTCCAATATCTGCTTTGACATGGTTTCTCCAGCCGGAAGTGGGAGAAAGATGTCAGTAACATCTGTAGAGATTGAGGAAGGGTTGAGGGTAGGGGGTGCACAAGTTTGGGAGACTACAGGAATGCTGGCAGCAGAGTGGTCATGATATTATTGACAGTAGAAGGGAGAAGAGAGATGATGTGTTTGGGTCGGCTGTAGAAGCAGAGTAGTGAGATAAACTGGTGTAATGCATGAGGAGAGACAATTTGGTGGTCCAGGGAGCGGGGATGGCCCACTGTAACATGGGTATGGAGAAGAATATTAATGGATGAAGACTGGCTAACAAGTGAGATGGATCTGGATAGCAAGAGAGAAAAGGGGTATCAGGATGGCGGGGAAGAGCAGTGGATGATATGTGTGAAGAGGAGGGTGACATGAAATGGGAACTGATTGAATGGAGAGTACTTGTGCAAGAGAGAAGACTGTGCTGGTTTGGTCATGTGATGTGGATGGATGTCAACAGCTCCATAAAGAAGTGCTGATCACTTGAAGTGGATGAAATTTGTGGAAGAGGGAGACCCAGGAAGACATGGAATGAAGAACTGAAAGACAACCTCAGGACACTGAACTTTTCAGAGAAAATGACAAAAGACCAGGATATCTGACAACTTGCTCTACTCAAGAAGACACATCCTCCACAGCAGAAGTGTTAAGGCCACATTCCCTAGTGAAGAGGATTGGCCTGCAAGAGTCTTGTACCAGTGCCACATAAAAAACACTAGTGCCAGTGTCACATAAAAGCACCCAGTAAAGTGGTTGGCATGAAGAAGGGTTTCCAACCATAAAAACCAGGCCAAATCAGACTAGAACCTGGTGCAGCTCTCCTGCTTGCCAGCTCTGGTTAAACTGTCCAACCCATGCCAGCAGGGAAAACGGATGTTAAAGAGTGATGATGATGATGATGATGATGACAACGACGACGATGATGATGACAGTACCAGGTATTTGGGCTAAATTTAGCATTATGTTTTACGTCTCCTTTTTTCAGGAACATCTTGATATATTGATGAAGTGTCAATGGTGTTGGAGAGCATAGAGATAAAAGTTGGCTGACATAGCTGACATTGGAAGCCATCTGGATATTGGAAAAGAGTTACCTGTATTGTGTTAATTTATGCCGAGTGTCAAAATACTGACACCATGACAACTGCTCAATGTTTTGTGAACACTGTAAAGGTTGTAAGATGTGTCCCATGTATCACAAAAACCAAGTTCCTCCAGATTATGATGGTCTTTAAGTGTGTCGCTTGTGAGAGTGACAGCATGCTGATCCCACCTATGAACAGGGCTTTAAGCTCAATTCAGATACCTCTGTGAAGATGCTGGAGATTGTGGTCAAACTCTGACTGGAGAGAGCTTCTGTTGGAAGGCTATATGTGTGGCAGTAGGATTCAGCTCCTTACCATACATAACTCTAGGAAAATTCAGAAGTCATTGTTGGAGGATTTCTATCACTGTATCAGTCCCAATTTCCAGCTTCCTAATTCCTCCAACTGTAATACCATGGATTGCTATGTGTAGAGTGTGGTTGAGAAGCACACTGACTGCTCTGTCTGCAACTCCAAGGCTGAGTTGGTGGCCAACATTAGGGAGGTCTTTGAAGATCTTCCCAGAGACACAGTGAGGAACACATGCACCAGGTTCTAGAGCCATTTTGAGGCCATAGTGGAAGCTGAATGCAGCTACTTTGAGTAAACTGTTATCTCTCAACCATAATCTAGTTGAAATTTTTTTATTTTTTAAAAAATACTTCTATTTTTGGATGCCTCTGGTGCAAACTGTCAAATTTAGCCGAAATACCCTGTACCACATACACAAACACACATGCAAAATATGTGTTTGCATGTGTGTGTGTGTGTGCATGTGTGTGTGTGTGTGTGTGTGTGTGTGTGTGTGTGCATGTGTGTGTATATATATATATATATATATATTAGCAGAATTTGAGAAGAAATTCCAGATATGAAAACAAAACCTGGAATCAAAGAGCCTTAAAGTTAACCTAGCTAAGACAAAAGTGTTAGTAAGAAAGAAGATAAAACTCTCTCTCCATCAGCAAAATGGCCCTGCTGAATATGTAGGAAAGGAGTTGGAAGAAATTCCATTCGCTGTACCCAGTGTAAACTATAGATACATTAGAGGTGCAGTGGAATCACAGGTAGATTAACAGATAAAGTAGTCTTTATATGTGGCAGATGTGCAGGAACAATAAGCACTAAGAGCACATGAGAATTAGATTCTCTCAAATGCCCAGTAGGCTCTCTTGAGGTTGTAGATAGTTTCTGTTACCTAGGCAACCAAATTAGCAATGGTGGAGGATGCTCTGAAAGTATTGTTTCAAGAATAAGAATTGGGTGGAGGAAGTTCTAACACTAGGGTGTTAGAGACATCTGCATTGCTAAAATAAAAGCTAAAATGCTTTAATTCTGTAGTCAAAGCACATAATTGTATTCATATTTACTCAGAGGGACTATAATCGTCCAAAAACACCAGTCCGTATAAGGAATTCTCGAAGTGTTTTCAGATGATTATAGTCCCTGTCTGTATATATGTATACAATTATGTGTTTTGATTACAGCATTAGAGAATTTTAGCTATTATTTCTAGCAATGTAGATGTTTCTAACACTCTAGTCATATTTAGTGATAATTATAGTTTTCCTTTTTGGTAAAACATTTCAAACCGCTGTCTATATTAATTTTCTGTATACACATTAGTGATTCGCTAAATCATCCAGAGATTTCTATGGTGAAAATATATATTCTCAGAATTAAGTCTGGAATCTGCCAAATTCCAGCCAGTCCTTACTGATGAGGCAACAGAAATTGCTGAAACTGACTGGTCAGTATTAGGAATTCTTGAATGGTGTTTTCAGATGATTATAATCCGTGTCAATATATATGTATACAATTATGTGGTTTGACTATGGCATTAGAGCATTTTAGCTCTTATTTCTAGCAAAGAAGGTGTTTCTAACACTCTAGTCCAGGGGTGAGTAACCTTTTTGAGAGTGCGTGCCAAAACTGGCAAAATCTCTGATACAAAATTCTTCCACATGCCAGCCAATTTTTTTTGAGAACCTATTAGGCTACTTGATATCTTTTAATAAAGTGTATGTTAAGAACTTTTTTAATAAATGATTAAAAAATCACCATAGAGTAATAAAACACAGTATATAATGATGGAAAATGTATTTATTTACCTTCAAAGTTACATCTAAACAACAATGAACTTTTTTCCACTTTCAAAAGAAAACACCAGATAAAATATCAGTCCAACAGAAAACTTGCAGACAACCTTTGCCACTTTCAAAAGAAAATATCAGTCAGATGAAATACCAGTTTGACAGAACACTTGCTGACTGCTTTAGATATACATGTATATACAATATTATCAGTGGGACTTCTGCTGCTACATCACTGATGACAGAGATTTTACATTGGGTTTATTTCGTAACCTTCAGAGATATGCATGCACTACTAGTTTCATCCATCAGGTTACTCTTATTACAGTGCCTTGCAAAAGTCTACACCCCCTTTGAAAATTTATATATTTTGTATAATTTTCTATAGGATTGAGGTCTGGAGACTGGCTGGGCCACTCCAAAACTGCTCTGCGCTAGGGTCGCAATTTAAAGTTTCAACAAGATAATGATCCCAAGCATGTGTCAAAAAGCACTAAAGCTTGGTTTTCTAGCAAGAAAATCACAGTTTTGGAGTGGCCC
>NC_068982.1:69879691-69885220 GCF_001194135.2 Octopus bimaculoides | reverse complement strand
TATATATATATATATATATATATATATATATATATATATCACCCTAGCGGTTGAGGGACCCTGTGGAAGAGGTAGACCCAGGAAGACCTGGGAGGAGGTGGTGAAGCATGACCATCGAACATTAGGCCTCACCGAGGCAGCGTCTAGTGACCAAGACCTTTGGAAATATGCAGTGTGTGAGAAGACCCGGCAATGGTCGACTAAATCTTGTGAATGAAATTGCTGGACAGAAACTGAAAGAAGTCTGTTGGAGATGTTTGTGTGTGTGTGTGTGTTTGTGTGTGTGTGTGTGTGTGTGCCTTGATGATACATGATTATTGTAAACAAATCTCACCATCATACAAGCAGTGTCCTTTGTTCCCAATCTTCCATGTAAACTTGTCCAGCCATGGGAAAATATTTCTTTGGAAACAGGTGAGGATTGGCAACAGGAAGGGTATCCGCCCATAGAAAACCTGGCTGAACAAATTCTGTCTGACCCATGCAAGCATGGAAAAGTGAACATTAAAATAATGTTGTTGCTGCTGCTGGTTTGGTTCCCATATTTTATATGTTGTTAATGAAATAGTATGTTGTTAATGATTTACTGCTTTCAATGTTAATTAAAATGCAGCATATATGCTATTTGTCAGATATTCTGAAGATCGACAACTTATGGTGCTTCATTAAACTGACCAAACTACAACTTGATAATAATGTGATTGAAAAAATAGAAGGATTGGATCTACTTGTAAACCTTGTGTGGCTTGGTAAGACATATTTTTTTACATTTGAAATTCTTTTTCCCCCATTCCACTGACATTCACTCAGCAGTTTTTATTCATTCAGTTAAAGGTGCCAGCATGGTTGTGAGGTTAAGAGACTTGCTTCCCAACCATACTGCTGGAGCACTTTTAGCTGACCAAAGCCTTAAGAATGGATTTGGTAGACGTAAGCTAGAAGAAGCCCATAGTATGTATGTATGTATGTTATCGATCAGTTTCATTTCTGTATTTCTTGTCAATAGAGAAAGAGCCGGACTCTAACACAGATTCAAGGCTCCTTCATTGGAACTTTTATCAACATCATCTAGGTATTTGTGCATATGTGTGTGTGTGCAGTATTTGGTGTTAGTGTATGTGCAGATTTGTATGTTTGTTTTATGGATGCGTTTTTATGTATATATTTTCATGTCTAGGCGTATGCATATGTATTTATGTGCAGATTTGTATGTTTGTTTTATGGATACGTTTTTATGTATATATTTTCATGTCTAGATGCATGCATATGTATTTATGTGCTAAACTTTTGGAAAGTTTTACATATCTTTACAGTTCCATTGATGGTTTGGTATGTATGTATGTATGTACATTCATTTGTTTGTTTGTTCACCCACCTGCCTGCTCATTCATTTGTTCTCTTTCACTTTCTCTTTTTAATTTTAGAGTACTTGGTAGTAAGGTTGTGAAGGAAAGCATCACATTTTAACCATTTCCATTTAAATCTGAAAAAGGTCCTGTAGATTTTTATAGTCCCTGATATCATGATCATTTGTTGAATATGAATTAAAGATTTGCATTCTCTCCCTAGGATCCCAAGTTCAGCCATACTTTGCTCTAGGTAGTTTTGTATGTATCCTGCTGTTTCAATAATAATAAGGTATGAAACTGAAAGCGTACCTTGGGTACTGGATTTGCAAACTCTTTATTAATGATTCCTCTTTTCCTTGTATTTTTCTAACCACATTGGTGTCCAGAGGGCAGCTGATTTCCAAAGCAGAACTTACCTTTCCCTTCTGATTTCATGCAACTACATCTGGCTGGTTGTGTGTTAACTTGGTGGTTGATTTAATTTTTAAGTGCCACCAATATTCTTTTGACCCAACAGCCTCAAAATAGTCAAATTGGTCTGTAGGTGTTTTCTTCTTTATTATCCTGTTCCAGACTGTTCTGGCCACAACATCATACTTCATGGGAAAACATTCTCTCATAGTTGGCAATAATGTAGTTAGTATCTACAGTCTTGGTCTTACACAGCTTACATTTGTTGCCTGTTAATGTTTTCTGCTTCTTATGCTGTAGGTACTTGGTGGGGAACACTTGTTCTTGAATTGTATGGAGGTAGCCTTCAAAGTAGAATGTCATAAACTTGTCTGTACTCCATGCCAAGCTCATGACACGATCAATCCCTTCTATGGTTCATGTTTTTCATGCCAAGTATCCAAGTACTATCTTCTTAGTGAACTGCTCCATTGTGATACTTGGTTTTCCTGACAAATAGACTTTACCAATGCTCCTTGGGGGAGAGATCTGTATCAGCTCTTATTTCACACCTCTTCTCAAATTCATTAACTATCCTAATTATGGTTTTTAATTGAGATCATTTTCAACAAGAAGTTAGTATCACAGAATTAAGGGTAGTCTCATGCAGGTTGATATAAAAGGGTTAATCATCATTGTATCCACAACCACCATGTCATAATTGGAAGAATACATGCTGTTGTGTATTTCAGTATCCAAAAACATATAGCCTCATTTTAAAGCTGGTGAGTAATTTGTTAAAGAAAATTTAGTTCCTTCATTAATTTGGTTGATTTAATTTGTAAAAATTTACTGAGTTGATCAAATACAATTATTGGCTCTTTGCATTTGAGTAAATGGAGGTAGAATATTTCAGTGCATTGACTATAGCAAGGCATCAATGGCAAAAATATAACCTGATGATTCTTCAGCTGAGAATTTATCTCGTTTAATTAGTCTCTGTTCTGTGTTCCTTTTTCTTCACTCTAATATCAAATTTAATATAGAAAAAAATACTTCTACTGATTTGTTGATATACCAAACTAAAATAACAATGTAAAATGTTTGTAAAGTGGGATTGCATAGATCATCGTCATCGTCATTGTTGGCGGCAGCAGCAGCATCGTGGTCGTCACCATCATCATCTTTTAATGTTTATTTTCTATGCTGCCATGGGTTGGATAGATTGACCAAATCTGACAAGCTAGATGGCAGCATCAGACTCTAATGCTTGTTTAGGCAAAGTTTCTATGGAGCTGGATGCCCTTCCTATTGCCAACCACTTTGCAAAATATACGGGGTGCTTTGGTTTTAAGAGGATTTTGTTGTTATTGTTATAGTGGTAGAGTAACTAGTTACCATTCCTACTGTGGAAGAGAAAGACCAATAACATTTAACCATTTTCTCTTTATTAAATAGATTTGTCCTTTAACAATATTGAAGAAATTGAAGGGCTGGATAACCTAACAAAATTGACTGATCTTTCTCTGTATAATAACAGAATATCAACCATTGCAAACATGGATACTTTAATGGACTTGGAAGTTCTTTCACTTGGAAATAATGATATTAATGATCTCCGAATGGTGAGTAAGAGAACGTTCTCTCTTTCAAGTTCCATCCTACTAACTCTTACTCTCTCTTTGTGAGTAGCCATGTAATGCCTTTACAGCAACAAATCTATTCTGTTCTGGTCTTTCCTCTCATACTTTCACTTCTGATCTCCTGGCATAAAATTGCCTCTCTTTGTATTTTGGCCTACCTACTAGTCTTGTGATCTGCATGGTGATCTCACTAGAGCTGGTTCCACAAAAAAAAAAGTGCCCAATACTGTAAAGTAGCTGATGTCATGAAGTGTATCCACCCATAGAAACCATGCCAAAGCAGACATTGGAGCACAATGCATTTCTAGGTGCCAAACTGTCCACTCTATGCCAGCATGGAACATGCATGCTAAAAGATGATGATAATAGTACTGGTGATGGTGGTGGTGGTGGTGATGATGATTGTGGTATTGGTGTTGGTAGTGATGATAATGGTGATGATGACATCAGTGACAATGACAACAAAGACATCATTGTCATGGTGACTGAGTCAATGTTAATCTTTGGTCATATTGCAGAGAAGTATCAATACTGAGAGCTAACAAAACACTTTCTAATTATATATTTCTCTTGTTACTTGCAACATCAAACTTTTCAAGACCAAGACTTATCCCTGTAGTTCTCACTATATATATTCACTACATATATAATAAAGAAAATCATCATCATTGTCACCATCATTGTCGTCGTCATCATTTTCATCATCATAATATAACTAGAAGATACTGCCTGCTTCATATTGAGTTGCTCTCTCACAGACTCTGCATAAACTACATTAATTATGATTTCTACAAGCAAAGAGGATGATCTTGGTTATTTTTACTTTTCTTTCCTTTATTTTTGTTTCACATTTTGCATCAACCTTCTTCGCATTATATTTTTTTCTTCTCGTTCTTCTCTCATGTTTTCTCATTGCCCAGTGTCCTGGTTTTTAAACATATCTGACATATGATGAACTGAGCCTGAAAGACTGCTTGGAGAAGATACATGGCATGTCATATAAATCTGTTAATTTAATGTATCTTAAAAGTGTGAAACTAATAGTAGCTATTCTGTAATTATGTATATTAAATGATTACTCTTGTTTATCAATATAAAGACCCTGTCAACTATTTAGAAACAACATTAATTTTATTTATAACCCTTTACGAGGTCAAACAAGATCATGTACTGTCTTCTCTCTCTTCATTTTAGTCTTTCTCTCTTCACTTGCTTCTACATACTTCATCAATTTCCCTTTCTGATCCAGGCTCTTTAATGAATGTGGAGGTGTATGGCTTAGTGGTTAGGGGTGCTGGACTCATTATTGTAAGATTGTGGTTTCAATTCTTGGACCAGGTGAAGTGTTGTGTTCTTGAACAAAACACTTCATTTTACATTGCTCCAGTCCACTCAGCTGGCAAAAATGAGTAATCCTGCAATCGACCAGCGTCCTATCCAGTGGGAATATATACACTGGAGAAACCAAGAAACCAGCCCTATGATTCTGTATAACTTGGGAAGGACCTTTACCCTGCTTTACCCCTTTACCTTTAATGATTTCCTCATTATAAACTTGATACTAACTTGAACTTTTCACTCTCTGACCACATTTGGGTGGGCTGAGTCATTTGGCACTATGTACGTGTTCTTGAGAAGTTCTAATATTTACCTGATGAAAACACTTTTTTTGTGCGATGCAACACTTCTGCCCATCAATAAAAAACATGTCTGAAACAGCTGTAGTGAACCACAATCCATCTATTTTTTAGGCATGGCTGTGTGGTAAGAAGCTTGCTTCCCAATCACATGGTTCCAAGTTCAGTCCCACTGTGTGACACCTTGGGCAAGTGTCTTCCTCTATAGCCTCAGGCTGACCAAAACCTCATGAGTGGATTTGGTAGACAGAAACTGAAAGAAGCTTGTTGTCTATATATGTATATATCTTTGTGTCTATGTTTGTCCCCCCCCCCATCATCACTTGACAACCAGTGTTGGTATGTTTACATCCCTGTAACTTAGCAGTTCAACAAAAGAGACTGATAGAATAAGTACTGGGCTTAAAAAATAAACCTTAGGGTCAATTTGTTTGATAAATCCCCAGAAAGCTGCAGTTAGATGACTGAAACCAGTAAAAGAATAAAAGAATATATATACATATATATATA
>NC_068982.1:69864606-69878971 GCF_001194135.2 Octopus bimaculoides | reverse complement strand
CTACTACTACTACTACCACTACCACCACCACTACTACCACTACTACCACTACTACTACTGCCGCTGCTGCTGCTGCTACCACTACTACTACTACCACTACTACTACTACTGCTGCTGCTGCTGCTGCTGCTGCTACTACTACTACTACTACTACTACCATAATCATTATCAGTATTATATGCCAACACAGGCAGTGAACTGGCAAAATCATTAGCATGTTGAACAAAGTACTTGGCATTTCTTCTGGCTAATTTATGTTTTGAGTTCAAATGCTGCTAATGTCGACTTTACCTTTTCATCCTTTTGTGAATGCATTTTTGTAAGGCATGAAATAAAGTTTGCTCTTACCTCAAGTTGCAACTGGTGACAATCACTTCAAATGTCGGATCATGGGAAAGCCAACCAAACCTCACAGTTATAACCACATGTCGACTCTGCCGATTCCTCGCCAACAAGGACTACTACACCATGACTGCTTGCAGCACACAATTTGCTTCACCACAGACCCTCGTAAGAAAGAGGCTGTCTGCTTGCAGTTGTGACATTATGTCATCCCCCTTCCGGTCCCTTTGTGATGTCACTACCTCTCCCTTCTTGTCAACTCTTTCTCCATAGATTGATAGAATAAAGTACCAGTCAACCACTATGGTTGATATACTAACTTCCTCTCTTTAAAATTGCTGGTTTTGTACCAAAATTTGAAACATCACAAGACTGTGAGCTGGCAGAATCATTAGTACATTGGACAAAATATTTAGTGACA
Organism: Octopus bimaculoides; assembly: GCF_001194135.2. NCBI lineage: Eukaryota > Metazoa > Mollusca > Cephalopoda > Octopoda > Octopodidae > Octopus > Octopus bimaculoides. The sequence goes on along the minus strand of NC_068982.1, from coordinate 69,878,208 downwards.
TTTCTTCTGGCTCTTTACATTCTGAGTTCAAATGCCACCAAGGCTGACTTTGTTTTTCATCCTTTTGAGTTTGACAAAATATGTACCAGTTGAGCACTGGGGTTGATGTATTCAATTTACTTCTCCCATCAAAATTCCTGGCTTTGTGCCAAAATTAAAAATAATTATTACAAGCCAATAAAGGGGCGTCTATGCAGTTGCTAAACATGCTAGAAATAGCATAAATCACAACCTACCATCTTAAAAATGAATTGGAGAACATATTAGACATGTAGTTCTACATACAGTTTTATAAAATGCTTTGAGTTGACCTAAGTGGGTCAGCAGCCCACCAAATCCAGGTTATTATTCACCCTCTCTGTCACACATCACATGAAGTTGAAGGTATCATAAATAGATTAGCCAGAAATCACACAGTAGTTCTATCTGTGCACTGCTGACCTAACTACTAATGAAAAGCACCAACCTCTTCATGAGCACCTTGACCAAAATCTTAAAACTCTGCAGTCTGCAGAGTTATGTGCTGGAAATTGTCAATGGTGCACTGTTTGTTGGCATCTTTCTTTAGCTAGAGGTAATATTTATTCCCACTTAAATGTGGATGTTCTATTAGAACAAACTTCACTGCAGTAGGGAACACAAGAGAAACTCTCATAAAGTTTGTTCTAACAGAACAGCCATGTTTAAGTGGAAATAAATATTATCTCTTGGTATTAATACTGCCTCTGTTGCTAATATATACTTTTTCCTTAGCTATGTCACTATCCCTAGCTAAGAAAGCTGGAAATATTTTCCATCTGCTACCAATTGTGAGAGATGTCAAGAGAGAGGTAAAGAATTTGGTATGATTCTCTGAAGTTTGCAGAGAGGTCTTTGCAAAGTAGTTAATTTTCCCCTCATAGCAAACTGTTTCTCAGTAGTCATCTTTTTAGCTTTTATTTTTTTTTACTTGCTTCTGTTATTGGAATGCAGCCCATACTGGGGTACTGCCTTGAAAGGGTTTTGTAAAACAAACTGACCCCACTACTTCTCTTTTCTGGTACTTACTCTGGTGGTATTTTTTTTCTTTGCCAAACTCTAAGTTATGGGGATAGAGACAACCCAGCACCAGTTGTCAAACAGTGGGTGATGGGGAAACACACGCGCACACACACACACACACACACACACACACATGCAACAGGCTTCCACACAGTTTCTATCCACCAGATTCAATCACATGTCTTGGATCTACAGTAGTAGACACTTGCCCAAGGTGTCATGCAATGAGACAGAACCTAAAACCACATATTTGCAATGTGAACTTCTTAACCACACAGCCATTTTTTTCTCATATTTTTTAGCGAGAAAATGCTCTCAAGAAAATGCAAACATCTCTTGATGCGCTTGTTGAGTCTGAGATAAAAATCCAACAGAAAGAAGAAGAACAACGACTTATGAGAGAAGAATATGAGAAAGATAAGGTAATCGCAATCTGTTTCTCTTTCTCTGCATCTCATCCTGGTCATTCTGCATTTACTCTTTATTCTACCCACTAATGCTCACAGTGCTCAGAATCGGTGGAGACTATTTAGATTTAAGAGGATCCTTGGGCAAGGCAGACTCAGAAGCACTAGTGTTGCAATAGAGTGCTTCAAGTGCCATTTATGAAGTGGTAGATGAACTAATGGAGATACCATAGAGCCAAGAGAACTCTTAGTTTAGTCTTGTTGAGGGTATGGCAACCTCTCTAGAGCTGGTGTCAGAAAAAATTATTCCAGTACACTTTATAAAGTGGTTGGCATTAGGAAGGACATCAAGTTGGATGAAACCATGTCGAATGAATATGGATAAAAGAGGCATGGCCCACTGGCTACACTTAAGAGGGCCACAGCTTAAACAAAAACTCAGATTGTAATGACCCATCGGGTCCATGACAGTATGGAAAGTGGACATTATTCTATCATTCTATTATTGGTTTCAGAAGCTGTAGCCATGCTGGGGCACTACCATTAAAAAATAGATTATCTGTTACCTAAGTTTTCGAACCTAAGCAGGAAAAACTCCAGTAGATTTCTAGTCCATTGCTTTAACCACTTGGCCACAATGTCCTAAATTAGAAATAGAAGGGGAAAAAAAGAGGAAAGCAAAAATGATGCTGCTTAACATACAATGGCTTTGAAAATGAAAAGCTATGTCTAAATTAACCCTTTAGTATTCAGATTATTCTGTCAAATGTAAAGCTTATTCATTCACGTTGTTTTGAATTGATCATGCATTATATTATGGCTTTCAGATTTTTAAGATATAACTGTTAATTTTTAGAATGATATTGTAGGGATAGTGTGAAGGCCGTATCTGTCCAGTTTGAATATAAAACAGGAAGAATATTTGGGTCAGATGTTAAGGAATCAAAACTGGTTCATTATTTGGAGCCTTGCTAGAGTCTTACCTCTGTACTCGACAACTCACCACTTCCTTTAGTCTCTTTTAGAGGTCTATGTCTTCATGCTTTTCTCAAGGACATTAACAACACAAGAAAAGTGTCTTGGCTGCAATTAGAAAATGAAGTTATGTCATACAACTCTGAATCACAGCCAGCAGGTGGTGTATGCTGTTACTGTATGAAGTTACCTACAACTGTTATATTACAAAAAAATTAGCAAACAACTTTAGAATGCAAAAGAAACCCCTTTGGAATTTATTTTTCCGAAATGCTTAATATTGTGGATGTTGTTATTGTTATTCTTTTCCAAGGTGTTTTCTTATTTCTCTCTCTCTCCCTACTCTCTTTTCTTTTCTGTTGAGTATTGATATCTTGTTCTCAAATTTCTATCTGAAAAATCTGAGAGGAAGAGAAAGTATTGTGTATGTGTGTGTTTTCTGGGTGTATGAACATGTGTTTTCTGCGTGTGCGTGTGTGTGTGTGTGTGTGTGTGTGTGTGTGTGTGTGTGTATGCATGTGTATGTGTTTTCTGGGTGTATGTGAGACTTATAAAGTCAAAGTTCAACAGCTATAGATGAGAGAGAATTAGTGTCTCGGGTTTAACTATGGAAAGGATTCTATTATTAGTATAAAATTGATTATTCTTAAAGAATGAAGAATTGACTAAAAGAAGAAGTAAAATGAAATGATATAAAGTTAAAGGAAATCAAAGAAAAATAGTTCAAATTTAGTAGCTTTTTTTTCTTTTTTGTTGATTATGAGAATGGGATTCTTCTCTCTCACCAAACTTTGGTGTAAAATTCTCAACAGTCTGATTGTGGTGCTGCAATTCCTACATTTATTTCATGACATGATTCAAGAATTGTAGTGTGTTCTCTCTTAGAGAAGGATCTTTTCAAAATCAATGCATTTCCTTTCACAGGAATTGTGGTTTTTGCTTTTGAGTTTCCATTTCTTTGAGAGATTCCCAAAATTTATTCAGTAGAAAAACGCAGTAAAATAATGTGGAAAATTTTACATTGAGTAACCCTAAGTTCTATAACCCTGCCCCTCAGGAATACTTTTACTTGTGATACTCACTTAGGAAATGCCATTGTTCCATACCAAGGTGCAGCATTGTCTATTATAGGAATCACTGACCTAAAATGATGGTACTGAAAGATGACAGACCCTATTGCTTGATATTCAGTGAGTCAGCACATATATTTTATGTACTTTTGTGCAAAAAAACGTTGATGTGGCTGCTGGTGCCTTGTAAAAAAGTACCCAATACACTCTGTAAAGTGGTTGGCATGAGGAAGGGCATCCGGCTGTAGAAACTAAGCCAAATTGTTGTTCTTGTTGTTGTTGGCACGCCGTTGCTTACGACGTCGAGGGTTCCAGTTGATCCGATCAACGGAACAGCCTGCTCGTGAAATTAACGTGCAAGTGGCTGAGCACTCCACAGACACGTGTACCCTTAACGTAGTTCTTGGGGATATTCAGCATGAGACAGTGTGACAAGGCTGACCCTTTGAATTACAGGCACAACAGAAACAGGAAGTAATAGTGAGAGAAAGATGTGGTGGAAGAGTACAGCAGGGTTCGCCACCATCCCCTGCCGGAGCCTCATGCAGCTTTTAGGTGTTTTCGCTCAATAAACACTCACAACACCCGGTCTGGGAATCAAAACCGTGATCCTATGACCACGAGTCCACTGCCCTAACCACTGGGCCATTGCGCCTCCACTAAGAAACTAAGCCAAAACAGACTATGAAACCTGGTGTGCCCCTGGCCTTGCCAGTTCCTGTCAAGCTGTCCAACCCATGCCAACATGGAAAACAGATGTTAGATAACGACGACTATGACAATGATGACTTTCATAAATCTTGAGACGTATTTTTTCTTTGTTTTCTTGTTTCACTCATGGATTGCAGCCATGTTGGGATACCATCTTGAAAGATTTAGTCCCCAGTATTTCTCCTTTAAGTCTAGTACTTGTTCTATTGTTTGCTTTTGGCCAAACTGCTAAGTTATGGGGGATGTAAATAATCCAACAGCAGTTGTCATTAATTCATTCATCTCTGATCTAAGATAACAAGGAACACTCAATTGTGAAACACGGAAACATGTTACACATATCATAGAGTGATCTGTGGTAACATGAGTCAGCAATCCATTGGAAATTCTACTTGTACCACAAGAACGCACCCTAACAATTACCAACAGTCGTTAGCTACCCAGAATGCACTCACTATTACTTGTGTTTACATGACTGTGCAGCAAGGCTGTGTCATTTTTATAATTAATTACATATTGGCACCCATCAACAATGAAAAGTGAAAATACAAAGGCACCTGGTCCTAATAAATGATGTAGACAAATGTTTTTTGTACAAGGAAAGGTAGAGATGATCAAGAAAATATGTGATGATAGAAGTTTCACTGCTGTGTGCTGCAGTTTGGTGTCAATGAATTTGCCATATGTCTCCTTCACAAAGTGCATGAAGATGATTCATTTATCACTGCTTTTTTGAGACGAAACTCTCATGATAAACGAGAATGGATATATAGGCACAGCTGTGGTTGTGTGGTAAGAAACTTGTTTCCCAATCACATGGTTCTGGGTTCAGTCCTACTGTGTGACACCTTGGGTAAATGTCTTCTACTATAGCCTTGGGCTGACCAAAGCCTTGTGATTGGATTTGGCAGACAGAAACTGAAAGAAGCTTGTCATGTCAATGAATTTGCCATTCATTTCCTTTACAAACTACATGAAGATGATTCATTTATCACTGTGCTTCTTTAAGACCAAACTCCCATGATAAACAAGAATAGATATTATAGGTGCAACTGTGTCTGTATAGTAAGAAACTTGCTTCCCAACCACGTGGTTCTGGGTTCAGTTCTACTGCACGACACCTTGGGCAAGTGTCTTCTACTATAGCCTCAGGCTGACCAAAGTCTTGTGATAGGATTAGGTAGACAGAAATTAAAAGAAGCTTGTATATTTATATATTTGCTAGTGTGTGTGTCTTTGTGCCATTGCTTGACAACTGACGTTGGTGTGTTTATGTCCCCATAATTTAACAGTTCAGCAAAGAGACTGATAGAATATGTGCTAGTAAAAAGGGTAAAATAAGTACTGAAATCACTTCATTTGACTAAAAATTTTCAAGGCAGTGCTCCAGCATGACCGCAGTCTAATGACTGAAACAAGTGAAGGATAAAAAGATATATCACAATCACTACTCTGACATTGGCCATCACAAAATATAGACACTACACAAACATCACACAACTACCTCTGTCTCAACCAGTGTAAACAGTACTATCACAGCAGCAACAGCAATAACAAATGCATTGGAATTTTTATTCTGCTAAGAATAGCGGCACCAAGATGTGAAATAACAAACAATATGTGCAGGGTTAGACAAGTAGACAGATAAATAGAGAGTGGATAGATAGGTAGATAGAGAGAAAGAGAGAGATGGTGAGAGAGAGAGAGAGATATGGTGAGAGAGAGAGAGATATGGTGAGAGAGAGAGAGAGAGAGAGAGACGGATAGATAAAGATATAGATAGATAGATAGATAGATAGATAGAAAGAGAGAGAGAGATAGACAGACAGATAGATAGCTAGATAGATACATAGATAGATAGAGAGAGAGACAGACAGACAGACAGAACAATAGATAGGTGGTGGAAGAAGAAAAAGAAGGAAGAAATGAAAAAGAGAGAGAAACAAGCTATATGTGTGCACAAGTGTGTGTGTGTGTGTGTGTGTGTGTGTGTGTGTGTGCATAAAAAAGATGCCCTCACATGAACAGCAGGTGACTAACTTGAGAACAAAAGCTTTATGCATCTGAGTAGATGTTGTTGAGACACATTTTGAAATCATCTTGTGACCTTACTGACAATCTGTATTAAGCCCTAGCAGACATACTGATGACACTGACCTCATATTATGTTTACCTTCATTAATTAACACATTGGAGACACTGAAAATTATTCAGCTACTGAAGTATAGGGATGGCTGACTAGCATGCACACAGTTACACACTCTCACATACACACACACATGCACACTTTCATTTTGGGATCACCAGTACTTTGTTATCTCCCCTTCTTCCTAGCTCTCCTGTCCAACTACCTTTTTTCCAACCAGTCACCATGATTGACTGCTAAATCCACAACTTTTTTTAATTCTCTCTCTGTTTATTTCCTTCTGTTCCTTTCTGTCGAAGAGCATAGGCTCAAAACATAAACGGCTTTGTCACCTTCCCATGTGTCAAATTAATACACCTGCTTGTTTGTTTATACACCTGTCTTCGTCTTTTGTTTTTCTGTAAATTTCAACTATATATATATATATATAATATACAGGTTAGTAGAGTTAGTAGTTGGAATAACTGTCTAAGGGATAAGAATATCTGTTTTTACAACCAGAATAAATTACCTATGTTAACCCTGGGCATGGATATGCAAGCATACTATGTTCATAGGATACAGGCAATAACAAAATAAACAAGAGTTTATCAGGAATCAGATTTAAATTAAGCAGGAAAATGGAGAAAATTCTTGATCAACAAATAAATTGACTACCATTTCTGCTTCCAATGTCTGTCACTGCTGCCAAAGAAAATTCTGTGAATAATATTCATCATATACTATAGCACATCTGAACTTCATCAGAGTGTAGACAAATACATAAAATAAAAGAAGAGAAGAGAAAAGAACAGGGTCTCAAGATTAGGAAAGAAGGCTTAATATATTTGAATCATACCATTTTGCAGTGTAATGCTTGAAGTCGATGAGCAAATGACTAAACTAGAAAATTAATTGGTGGATCAATCTTTCTTTTGGGGTACCAGGGTGTATAAATAATATAAAAATAAAACAAGTACTTTAGTATAATGGGATTCGCCAATAGGTTTAGAAAAAGAATAGTACTTAAGATTTTGTAAATAGTACTAATTAATATTTATCCAAATAACATGCCCATAAAATTATTACATTAATATACTTACTGATATATTTTAAAGACCAACCACCTGTTGTCCATAATGGGATTGACCAAAGCCCAGCCATCAATATAATTGGTCAGTTAAATTTAAAAACCAAGGGCAAGCTTAGACTATTATAGGGGTAGATGTAAATGAAAAAGTAAATAAAAATAAAAAGTAAAAGTATGGAGAAGTAGCATATATAAGTGGCCCAAGGCCACTTATGCCATTCTAAACCAACCAAACATATAAACAAGCACTGTGCTTGCTTTAAGATACATGGCATATTTTATAAATATTCTTGATCAAGTATCATAAGAGTATGAAACTATTGGTAGCTCTTTCAGTTGTGTATTTAAATTGCAGACAGGCTCACCCCTTGCAATCCTCTCCAGCTGAGCATCCCTAATCTCATGGGCTCATAGGTGCTGGTGCCATGTAAAAAGCACCTGTGCCGGTGCTGCATAAAAGCACCCAGTACACTCTGTAAAGTGGTTGGTGTTAGGAAGGGCATCCAGCCATAGAAACTATGCCAAAACAAACAGAGAGCTTGAACAGTCCTTCAACTAGTAAGCTCTTGTCAAGCCATTAACCAACCCATGCCAGCATGGAAAACGGATGTTAAATGATGATGATGATAATATATCACTGTATTGACCAGCCTATCAGATGTTGTCCTACACTGCTGGTCACAATGTGCTTCCTCAAATTTTGATAGCTTTTGAATGATGTGACCTGACTGGCTAAGCAGGCAGGCCAACATTTCCCTTGAATGGAAAACCAGTCTGCTGCAGGGTTACCCATTTACAAATGAGTGGACTGGAGCAATGTGAAATGAAGTGCTTTGCCCAGAAACACAATGCACTATTGGTCTGGGGATCAAAACCATGATCTTGTGATTGTAAGTACAACACCCTAACCACTGGGCCATTGCCTTCTCTCTCTCTCTCTCACACACACACACACACACACATCACACATCACACACATACACAGAGATATCCTTATTATCATTAACATTCATCTTCCATACTGGCATTGGTTAAACAGTTCAACAGGATCTTATTTCTTTATTGCCCACAAGAGGCTAAACATAGAGGGGATGAACAAGGACAGACAAAGGGATTAAGTCGATTATATCGACCCCAGTGCGTAACTGGTACTTAATTTATCGACCCCGAAAGAATGAAAGGCAAAGTCAACCTTGGCGGAATTTGAACTCAGAACATAACGGCAGATGAAATACCGGTAAGCATTTTGCCCAGCATGCTAACGTTTCTGCCAGCTTGCCACCTTACAGTTCAACAGGATCTGACAAGTCAGAGGATTGTGTCATGTTCCGGTGTCTATTTTAGCGTTGTTGCTTCTGTGATAGCGACAGAGCCATTTTAACAGCAAAAAATAACAAAGCAATGCACTGAAATCTCTGTGTACACAACCATAGAGTATAAAGATTAGCTTTTGGCTCAAACAAAAAGAGGAAAATGCTTTGAGAACTTAATCATGGATAAAAGTAAGAAAGTATTTACAATTTTTACCAAAATATGCAACCAGTTTCAGTCATTTTAAGAGGATTTAGTCATGCTGATAGGCACTCCTGCTGCTTGTGGTGAACTTGATATCATAAAATATTAGTTTAATTTATTTTAATTTATTTTTCCTTTTATTTAAGCCTTACTAAATAATCTTTTGAAAGTGATTGAAATTGGTTGCATATTTTGATAAAACAATACTTTCTTACTTTTATCTTTGATTAAGTTCTCAAAAGTTCTCAAAAGCATCTTCTTTTCTTTGTTTTTCTAACATAAATCTGATATATATGTACACACACATACACATTTTGCTTGTTATGTTATATTTTGTATTAAAGAAATTGTTCTTCTCCATTTTGCAGGAGGCATATGTAGAAAGCTTCAAAGATGATCTTCTTTTTACAAGCTTGTATGCAGATGATGTTGAAGGCAGGAAACTGAATGAAATGCCTGGTATTGCAGAAGAAATGGTCTAATATCCATGACTTTATCGTATATCTCTTGATGCATTTTCATATATACCATTTTAACAAATTGATCCATAGGTAAATCACATAGTACAAAGGTAAAAAGTGACTTATTTATTCTTTAATGTGGAATTTTTGTAGTAAGCATTACATAGTAGAAGCAAGTCTTTAGGAAGCTGAGTCCATTCTTCCTTTTCCATTTTCACCTAATCTATACAATCACCACCTACTCTTCCCTGCACTCCCTCTAACTCATATTTATTATCAACCACCTCTAAACCCTTCTTCTTCATTCATTATATCCACCCCATTACCCCTATTCATCTCCCACTCTCCCTGTACATTCTTGTGACCTCTACCTGTCCACAGTTCTTGTTCTTTTGTCCCCACTCAACTTTTATTCACCTTCTTGGATATTTCATTTCTCTTTCCAGTTCCATCTTAGTTACTCTCACTCTCTCTTCTGTAAGTTGAGTAGCCATGTGGTTCTACCGTAAGAAACCTGTTTGGGCCCATTCTTTCATACTTTAAATGATGACGATGATGATGATGGTCGTCATCGTCGTCATTATTTAATGTTCATTTGACATGTTAGCATGGTTTGGACAGTTTGACAGGAGCTGGCAAGCCAGAGGACTGTACCAAATTCCAGTGTCTGCTTTGGCAGGGTTTCTATTGGTTTGATGCCCTTCTGAACACCAACCACTTAAATAAGTGTATTTGGTGTTTTTTATGTGGTAAAACCTTCCCCATCTCTACTTTACTTCCATTCAGTCAAAGCGGATCTTTAATATTGTGAGCTGCGTAGCATCATACTAAGGGATTGAACTATGAGAAGGTGGGGACAGAGCATCCTCATTTTCACTGGTTTGTAAACTATGACTTCCTGTCAGTATCATCTGCTTGTAGTCCACCATGAAAGCATGTTTGGGTTTCTTGACTTGTTGAGTGATCTTTTTAACAAAGGGCTCATTCATACAGAGTCATTTGATTTCAGTTCTTTACACATAACATGTTCAGGTTGTTGATTGTTCAGTAGAGTGGGAGATAATTACCCTAGTTGGAAACAAGTGGGAGTTGGTGACAGGAAGGGCATTTGGTCATAGAATCTCTGCTTCAGTATACACTCACCCAAGCATAGAAAACTAGATATTAATAAAACTGCTGCTTGCTGGTTAAATAAATACCAATGTTTTCTGATTAGCATTTAAACTGACTATATCTGGCCCAAATAAAGGCAGCGAGCTGGCAGAGATGTTAGCATGCTGGGGGAAATGCTTAGTGGTATTTTGTCTGTCTTTATGTTCTGAATTCAAATTCCACTGAGGTCAACTTTGCCTTTCGTCCTTTTGGGGTCGATAAATTAAGTACCAGTTGCATACTGGGATCGATCTAATCTACTGGCACTCTCCCCAAAAAATTTCGGGCCTTGTGCCTAGAGTAGAAAGGTATATCTAGCCCAAATATTTTACCTGTTTTATTTTCAAACTGGCCTGATCTGGCCTCTTGCACCTCCCCTACAATGTTATTCTATTTTAAAAATAAACAACCACATCATTGAAATCTCAAAGCCATGAGATAATGCATGATTAATTCAAAAGCAATGTGAATAAATAAGCATTACATTTGTCAGAGTAATCTGAATGCTAAAGGGTTAAATACAGATTAGCTAAAGATAAACTTGTAATTTGTAAGGAAAAAAAAATTATAATTAATCAAATCTGTCCAACCCATGCATGCATGGAAAAGGGAACATTAAGTGATGATAATGATGATGACTGTACCATTGTGGAATCTCCTCCCCAGATGCATAGTTACTTGAGTCTTATTGGAAGGTCAATGTGTTCATAGATAAAACATTCAATTGTTTCTTCACATTTTTGATTTACAATGAATAGAAGCTATATTTTTCAACATGTAAATTCTGATAGAACAGCTTGTTGGCACTTCGTCGCTTGCGACGTCAAGGGTTCCAGTTGATCCGATCGACGGAACAGCCTACTTGTGAAATTAACGTGCAAGTGGCTGAGGACTCCACAGACACGTGTACCCTTAACATAGTTCTTAGGGATATTCAGCATGACACAGTGTGACAAGGCTGACCCTTTGAATTACAGGCACAACAGAAACAGGAAGTAAGAGTGAGAGAAAGTTGTGGTGAAAGAGTACAGCAGGGTTCGCCACCATCCCCTGCCAGAGCCTGGTGGAGCTTTAGGTGTTTTCGCTCAATAAACACTCACAAGGCCCGGTCTGGGAATTGAAACTGCAATCCTATGACCGTGAGTCTGCTGCCCTAACCACTGGGCTATTGCGCCTCCACAATAGAACAGCATATATAGGATAAAATCCTTTTAGAGCAGAAAAATTTGTCAGTGACCAGCCATGCTCTAAAAGGATTTTATCCTATATATGCTGTTCTGTCAGTATTTATGCGTTGAAAAATATATCTTTCTACTTGTTCTACAATACATTTCAGCACTTCAAAACCAACTTATGTTTGTTTACATATAATGGGCTAGAAACCAGTTTTTTTTTATTTGTGAGACCATGTTGACATTTCCTTAACTTCTCCATTTTCAAAGCAAAAATATTAGCTTTGTCTAATCAAATCTTCAATTTTGGCACTGTGGAACACATCAAAATAAAAGATGAAGTGGATACATTTTGGCAATGTGTAGAAGATGCGAAAGCAGAGAACAAGGATTTGTCTACTAAAGCTTTCAATGAATTCATTGAATACAAAGACAAGGTAAGAAATTCTTCCTCTTTTCTTTCTTTCTTTTCTCTCTTTTTTCTTTCTCCCCCCCCCCCCAACTTTATATTACTGCTAACAAAGTTTGCATCAATTAAGTTTCACTCACAAATTTTGGGTTGGAGAACCTGAAAGAAAATAATGGCGTGAGGCAATGTGAAATGAAACCTTGAACCACATGACTGCAAAACAAACTTCTTACTTGTTACTCATCATCATTTAACACCCAAGAGCAAAGATGGCAGCAACCAACCATCTGTAGGATGAGCACCAGAAGACTACCAACTTTTGTGGTGGTGGTAGTGACCCATGCACTGGAGAATCCAGCGCAGTATACCAAAGAAGACACAGGTGAAACAAACTGAAGAAGGCCTGAAGTCACAGCACCTCAACCTCAAGCCTGCTAAGGTTAGTGCCATGGATCTGAAAGCATGGATTAACATCATCACCAGTCTGTCATCCAATGGTGACCACTGCAGTGTTTTGGTTGAGAGTATGGCATCCCTTTCTGGTTGCCAGCTAAGGATTTTACTACTACTACTACTACTACTACTACTACTACTACTACTACTACTACTACATGATGATGATGATGGTCATCGTCGTCATTATTTAATGTTCATTTGACATGCTGGCATGGTTTGGACAGTTTGACAGGAGCTGGCAAGCCAGAGGACTGTACCAAATTCCAGTGTCTGCTTTGGCAGGGTTTCTATTGGTTGGATGCCCTTCTGAACACCAACCACTTAAATAAGTGCATTGGGTGCTTTTTATGTGGTAAAACCTCCCCTATCTCTACTTTACTTCCACTCAGTCAAAGCGGATCTTTAATACTGTGAGCTGCTTTAATACTGTGATACTACTACTACTACTACTACATCATTTAACATCCATGTTGCATGCTGGCATGTGTCAGACTGTTTGACAGGGTCTGATGGATCCAAGGGCTGCACTGTATTTCAGTATCCATTTTGGCATGGTTTCTGAAGCTCAATGTCTTTCCTAATGTCAACCCCTTTAATGCATATACTGAGTGCTTTTCTTGTTCCACTGGTGCTGGTGAGTTTTTCTTGTAGCTTGCAAGACTAAAACCTCAAGGGTGATAGGGGGTAGCTTCGTGCAAAGAAATGAGGGATGAAAGTATGAAAGAAGGGAAGGAGCAGGTTCTTACTGCAGAGGAGTTGCATAGTTACTCTCTTACTCTCTTACTTGTTTCAGTCATTTGACTGTGGCCATACTGGAGCACCACTTTTAGTAGAGCAAATCGACCCCAGGACTTATTCTTTGGAAACCTAGTACTTATTCTATCTGTCTCTTTTGCCGACCGCTAAGTTACGGGGACGTAAATACACCAGTATCGGTTGTCAAGCGATGTTGGGGGGACAAACATGTACACACATACACACACACACACACACATATATATATATATATATATATATA
>NC_068982.1:69852895-69864206 GCF_001194135.2 Octopus bimaculoides | reverse complement strand
GTGGCTGATGGGAGGTAGGAAAAGGGTGGATATAATAAGTGATAGATAACCAATGACACATGAGCTGGGGAAAGTAGAAGGATGTAGAAGAGAGTGAGGGAGAGTGGCAAGATAGTAATGGTGATGATAGCAATGGTTTCAAATTCTGGCACAAGGTCAGCAATTTTAGGGAATTGTGTGTGTGTGTGTGGTGGTGGTGGGGGGGGGGGCTAGTTGATTACATCGACCCCAGGACTCAACTGATACTTATTTTATCAACCCCAAAAGGATGAAAGGTAAAGTCGACCTCAGTGGAATTTGAACTGAGAAGGTAAAGACAGATGAAACGCTACTAAGCATTTCATCTGTTTTTCCTTCATGCCTTTATCTTCTGTTAGCTTGCTGCCTTACATAGTGATAGTAATAATGATATGGTTTTCAAGACAAGAGATAGAGATGTCATGTTGTTTGGTAGACTATGCCTTTTTATGAAAACCTTAGTTTCTCATGTCTTTCTTTCTCTTTCATTTTCCAACTTAGAGGGGGCAGGTATTTATTTACCTCTTCAGCAAGAAACCTGTTCCTGTCCTTCAATCATTTTTTTTACCCATTCCTTAATAGATTACCCTGCTCACTTGAGGAGGTGGGGATTTTATTTTGCAAGTACTTGGTAACCACCAGTGTTGGTGACATGAAAAAAAAGCACTCAGTACACACTGTGAAGTGGTCAGCATGCGGAAGGGTGTCGGGGCTGCAGAATCCATACCAAAGCAGACATTGGGAGTGCAATGCACTCTTCTAGCTCACCGGTTTCTGTTGAATCATCCAACCCACACCAGTATAGAAAAGAGGGTGTGAAAAGAAGATAATGATGATGATGAGGAGGAGGATGGTAATAATGGTGGTGGTGGTGATGATGATGACAATGACTCCCCCTATCTAATCTGGAAATCTAATATTCCTTCCTCTATCAAAAGAAATTCAGACAACTGATGTTTCTATTCTAGTAACCCATTATACTTATATCAATGTCACAGGAGGACAATGGCAAAGAAAACGAAAAAGAAAAATACACAAACAAGAAATGTCATCGCATTCCATGCTGCCTAACTGGAATTGATTCTACATTAATACACTTTGATTTTCTTTTTTTATATGGGATTGGGATCCTAGTATTGAACAGTATTGATTTATTTTGGTAATTAATAGGTATTATATTCTGATAAATGTACTGTAACATACTATTGCACTATTGATTGCGAGGTAAATGATAGTAAAGAGACAAAAAAAACAAAAATAAATATGTGAGTTTAAACAAGAGAAACTATTTAAAGATTTGGTTGAATAAGTTACAGCGTTCAAAGGAATTATTGACTGCATTATCACATTTGCAAGTCATTGATTTTTTATTATTTTTACTTGTTATCTATCTTATTGAAATTGAACAGAATTGATGGCAATTGATTCCAATTAGATTTTGGTCACTTTTCACTATTTTATGTAATTCATTATTTTTTCATTGTTTTATTTCATGGTTTTTAAAATCTCAAGACAGACAAGTACCTTTAATGGCATCATCATCATCATCATCGTCACCACCACAATCATCATTGTCATTTAATGTCCACTTTTCTATGCTTGCATGGGTTAGATGGAATTTATTGAAGTAGCCCTCAACCTGTTTCCAAGTAAGGTAATATTTCCTCATGGCCAAACATGTTTCTTATTTCTTTACTGCCCACAATGGGCTACACACAGAAGGGACAAACAAGGACAGACAAATGGATTAAGTTGATTATATCAACTCCAGTGCATAATTGGTACTTATTTAATCGACCCGGAGAGGATGAAAGGCAAAGTTGACCTCGGCGGAATTTGAACTCAGAACATAGCAGCAGAGGAAATAGCGCTAACCATTTCGCCCGGCGTGCTAACGATTCTGCCAGCTCGCCAAACATGTTTCTCACATGAAGTTATGAATAGTTTAGGCTTCTATAAATAATACAATTTATTGCAGGAAGAGAATAGCAAGTAGAACAGTATTGGACTAAATACCTTGCTAGATCTCTGAGTTCAAGTCTTACTACTGTTGGTCATTCTGGGTAAATAAGATATTGTATATATGTATAAAAGTGGAGGTGCAATGGCCCAGTGGTTAGGGCAGCAGACTCGCAGTCATAAGATCGCGGTTTCGATTCCCAGACCGGCCGTTGTGAGTGTTTATTGAGCGAAAACACCTAAAGCTCCATGAGGCTCCGGCAGGGGATGGTGGCGAACCCTGCTGTACTCTTTCACCACAACTTTCTCTCACTCTTACTTCCTGTTTCTGTTGTGCCTGTAAGTCAAAGGGTCAGCCTTGTCACACTGTGTCACGCTGAATATCCCCAAGAACTACATTAAGGGTACACGTGTCTGTGGAATGCTCAGCCACTTGCACGTTAATTTCATGAGCAGGCTGTTCTGTTGATCAGATCAACTGAAACCCTTGACGTCGTAAGCAACGGAGTGCCAACAACAACAACAACAACAACATATGTATAAAATTTGACAGTTTGCATAAAAGAAAAAGAAAACACAATATCCCATCCAAGAATAAAAATATTCAAAAAAATCAAAATTTCAACTAGATTATAGCTGGGAGATAACAGTTTACTCAAAGTAGCCAATGTCAGCTTCCACCATGGCCTCAGGACAATTCCACAGCCTGATGCATATGTTACTCACTGTGTCTCTGGGAAGATCTTTGAACACCTCCTTGATGTTTGCTACCAGCTTGGTCTAAACATTACAGACAAAGCGGTTGGTGTCTTTTTCAACCATGTCCCACACTTGGTAATCCATGGGATCACAACAACAGGAATTGGGAGGTCAGAAATTGGGATTGGTGAAGTCATAGAAATTCTCCTATAACCACTTCTGACTCTTTCCAGAGGTATGGCTAGGAAGTGAATCCTGGTGCTTCTGGCAGCAACCCTTTCCAACCAGAGTTTGACCATAGTCCTCAGCAGCTTCACATAGCCATCTGAGCTGAGCCTAAGGCTCTGTTCAGAGGTGTGGGTGGCATGCATATGTAATCACAATGACTGATGAATCCTTTCTTGCTGGCTATAGCTTTGTAGTCTCTGTTGCAGCTGTCCATGTCATGCTCTACATCCATTACAGTGTTTACAGAGCATTGAGCAGCAATCATGATGTCAGCATTTTGATAGTAGGTGCAAATCATCATGATACAGGTAAATCTTTCCCAATGTTCAGATAGCTTCAAGCCCTCTATGTCAGCTAACTATTTCTTAACTACAGCTTTAATCTTTATGCTCTCCAACACTGTAGACTGTTCACCAACACATCAAGATCTTCCTGAAAAAAAAGGAGACATAAAACTCATCCTGTACCTGTATATGAGTGGCTCCACTTCTGTCATCATCATCATCATCATAAACATCTTTTAATGTTTCTTTCCTATGCTGACTTCGAATGGACAATTTGACAGGAGACTGCACCAAACTCCAATGTCTGTGTATGCATGGTTTCTCTGGCTGGATACCCCTTTTACACCAATCTACTTTATAGTGTGTACAGGGTGATTTTTATATGGCACTAGGATGAGTGAGTCACCAAGTAACTTGCAAGACAAGACCTCCCCACCACCTCAACTGAGGTGAGAGTAGTACTGAGAGAGGTGACTTTGTACCAGGCGATGAGAGATTAAAGTATGATAGGAGGGGAGATGTCTTGCGGCAGAGGAGATGCATGGCTACCCTAGTTGGAAAAAGAGACTAAGTAGTGGTGAAGAGGTATTGGAGCATACTTTCAAGTTTACAGGAAGGTAAATATAAAAGAAGTGGTCCAATTTTAGCTATAGACACATACAAAGATTGCTTGTTGCTTTTTAGTGACTACAGATTACAATTTCACTTGTGGTTGTCTTAAGTAATAAAAACATTCAGCTGAAATAGTACCAAACATTGCCAGTACAATCTAGAATCATAGATTTGGCAATGTGTTCCTATGATCAGTATCTAAGGTAATCAGGCAGGCTATTCAGTGCTTTTAAATCATTACCTCTGATTGACTGATTTATATGTGGAGAATCTAATAGGTATTAGCCACAGAGAACTGTGTGGTTAATAAGTTCACCTCCCAACCATATGCTCTTGGGTTCCATTCCACTGCATGGCATCTTGGACAAGTATCTTC
Source organism: Octopus bimaculoides (assembly GCF_001194135.2). Classification (NCBI taxonomy): domain Eukaryota; kingdom Metazoa; phylum Mollusca; class Cephalopoda; order Octopoda; family Octopodidae; genus Octopus; species Octopus bimaculoides. The sequence goes on along the minus strand of NC_068982.1, from coordinate 69,860,030 downwards.
TATGATAGCCTGGGCCAGCAGAAGCCTTATGAGTGCAGATATGTTAGATGGAAACTGAAAAAAGTCCACTGTATGCATGTGTACACACACACACACACACACACACACCACCACCACCACCACCACCACCATCATCATCATCATCATCATCATCATCAACATCATCATCTTTTAATGTCCATTTTCCATGCTGCCATGGGTTGGACTGGCAAGCTGGAGAGTTGTACCAGGTTCCAGTTGTCTGTTTTGGCATGGTTTCTACAGCTAGATGCCTTTCCTTCACCTCTCCCCTTCACTACTATATCTCTCTCTTTCTCCCTGTCTCTCGTTGCTCACCTATATTCTACTTCCTCCCCTTTTTCTCCCTCTACCACTCTTTCTCCTTACCACTCGATGGTCACTTGTGTCCGGCTACTACTTCCTTTCATATCTTGGCCATCGCCAAGCTTGCACGAACATTCTTCGTCCCTCTTCCTTCCAGTTCGTTGCTTCACAGCGTTCAGTATACACATATTTTTTCACGTCTGGCCGTATAGTCTTTCTTGTTTATTTTCACTGTTTCGTTTTCCTGTCTTGTTTTATGTCCGCCACTACATTCCTCCATGGTACAAATTTAATTTGTGGTCCGTGGGAAGAGCCATTCTAACAATGCGTCCTGCCCTAACTCTTCGAAACGCTTAGTTTTAGAATGGTGGCAGCTGATGAAGGAAATGTTCTCTATGTGGCCTGTGTGTTTTCTGTACTCTGTTTATCATTTTGTCCACGTTTTTTTGCAACGTCCTGTACCCAGATATGCATCTATATATACATGTAGATGTAGGTATGTACATACATGTACGTATATATGCATATACTCATATATTATTTGTATTATATATATATATATAAATATATATTTATATTTATATGTATATACACATACGTATGTATACATACATGTGTACACATGTGTGTATGTGTTGTATTTGTGTCTCCATGTACCCTTGTCTTGACATCATGTGTTGCTTGTAAGTGAGCTTCATTGTTATACAAGTGTTATTGTTCATTTTTAGTCTTCCTTGAGAATCCTGTCTTGCCAGGGAAAGTATCACTTTGCTTGGGGAATGGTGAGTGTTGGTGACAGGAAGAGCATCTGGCCATAAACAATCTACCTCCACAAAGTCTGTCTGACCCATGCTGGCATGGAAAAGTGAATATTGTTGTCATCATTGTCATTGTCAGCATTGTTGTTGTTGTCATCATAACCATCGCTGTTTTTGTCATCATCATTATTATTACCAGCATGGGCAGTGGTAGCAACAGCATCTGTATTGTTATTATTGTCATTGTTACCATCATTAGTGGAGGCACAATGGCCCAGTGGTTAGGGCAGCGGACTCGTGGTCATAGGATTGCAGTTTCGATTTCCAGACCGGGCGTTGAGTGTTTATTGAGCGAAAATACCTAAAAGCTCCACGAGGCTCTGGCAGAGGGTAGTGGCGAACCCTGCTGTACTCTTTCCCCACAACTTTCTCTCACTCTTACTTCCTGTTTCTGTTGTGCCTGTAATTCAAAGGGTCAGCCTTGTCACACTGTGTCACGCTGAATATCCCTGAGAACTACATTAAGGGTACATGTGTCTGTGGAGTGCTCAGCCACTTGCACGTTAATTTCACGAGCAGGCTGTTCCGTTGATCGGATCAACTGGAACCCTCGACGTCGCAAGCGACAAAGTGCCAGCAAAAATCATCATTATCATCATAGTTATTATAATGGTTCTCATCATCATCATCATCATCATTGTCCTCTTTTTATATAAGATGCATGGATGTGAAGAAATATACCTGTGGCATATTTCCTTTCTCCTCTGCCATGCAACATCTTGTTTATGATAAGGTTCAATATTCCTTCAAAACTTACTTCTGGGATTCTTTTTTTTTTTGCTTCTTTGCTTGACAAGGAAAACCCATAAATGAATGGGACAAAATTTAAAATTTATATTTAGCTTTTGCTCATATTTTACAGACGTTTGAGGACCTCACCTTTGTCACAGAAATGTCAGAGTATGAAAGCAAAATGGCTGAATTTCGCAAAAAACTTGAGGAACTGCATGACAAACAGCTGACATATGAGATGCAATTAGTTGACCAGCTTGAGGTAATTTGCACTATTATAATTGTCTTCACAGTTTGTCTTTGGATCAAGTGTTTAGCTTAAATGTTTCTTCTGATTTTCTATGTTTCTTGAGAAGGCATATTAATTCCATTTGTATTAATATTAATCAACTTATTAATTTATTTGCGATGGACTGGCGTCCTGTCCAGCTGGGGGGAACACATATGCCATAGAAACCGGGAAACCGGGCCCATGAGCCTGGCTAGGCTTGAAAAGGGTGCATAAATAAAATATTAATTTATCATCATCATCATTATTATTATTATTATTATTATTATTATTATTATTATTATTATTATTATTATTCATGGTGTGTACCAGGCCACAACCAGTTACCTTAGATATGAAGGACCTTTCTTACAATTCTTGCTGTTGCCAACAGAGCAGATTTCTGAATTAACGCAACTCTCATAGTTACATCAATCTCAATGAGAAAACTGCCAAACTGTTGGTGAATGTACCTAGGGCACTTATGATGACCAAGATTACTTTTGTACACACCCTCCACAGTTTCCGTATTTCCCTAGCTAAATCCTGGTATTTTCCTATTTTCTTTTGTTCTTTAACTGTTACACTCATGTCTGCAGACATAGACGCATCAATGATGATGCACTCTTTTTTCCCCTTGTCCAGAACAATAATATTTGGTTACCTTGAATGAAGTTCCTGATCAGTCTGTACACTAAAATCCCATAAAGTCTTATCCTGATTGTACTCTCTGTTTGATGTTTGTACCATTTTTTCCTACCTCAAATTCTCTTTATCATAATATGTGCCAGTATAATGTCCTGGCCACAGAATAATGTCTATGTCTTTATTCCCTTTTGTACCAAAAGACTACAGGGACTTATGTGCATAACTGATTCCTCTTTCTCATTACATATTCTGCACTTTGCACTTTTTTTCAGATTTGTCTATTTTTGCCTTACTGATATTCATCCACAATAAGTGGTTTTGAGCAGCCCTTATAAGTGCTTCCATTTCTTTCTTAAGGTTTCCATTCTTCAGCCATATCCTAAACTCATCTTGCATTTGTCTAAGATGCTGACCATGCAGTTCTTTTCCCCAGATAGTTCTTTCTTGCACCTGTTTTCTTTTTTCTTGTATTCCATTGCAGTCTCCACAGCTTCCTTCTCTCCTCTGGTAGCTGAAAACAGTCTTTTGGTACCATTCTTCACATTCACTTCTATATCATGTTCTGCCATCTCTATACAGTAAAAAGTATTCCAGCTGAGTGGATCAGGGTAATGTGAAATGAATTGTTTTGCTCAAGAAGATGATGCGTTACCCAGTCCAGGAATTGAAACCACAATCTTACGATCATGAGTCCAATACCCTAACCACTAAGCCATGTGCATCCACTCTCTATGCAGTCTTCTATTGATATCAGTCCTCTCTTCGCAGGAAGGGAGATGTCACTTCCCACCTAAAGGATTTTGCCCATGTGGCATTAGTTTTGGCGAGAAGTAAAATTGGATACTTTTTGAAAGTATCTCATACAGGTATGCTTAGCTGTCACTCACAAGCAAGCATGACTTGGTAGCTTGTACCATATCTTTACTAATTGTTTTAGAAGCCTGTATAGTCACAAGCAGACATAAACATGTTCTTGGTTTCCCCAGTCTTGACCCAGTGGAATACCAAAGATGTGATGACTTGAGGGATAGAAGTCTTCACCAGCATTTAGCAGTTTCCAAATTTAGATATAAAATACAAAAATTGTAACATTTGTTATAATTGACATATGAGTTCGACACGTTTTCACTGGCTGGGGTACAACAAGAAACTATTACACCAGCACATTATATTGCAAAACAAACCTAGACACTGAAACCATTATTTATTGGGTCATCCCATAAATATTGCGTTTTTTTTCAGTTGCATGAACCAAAAGTTGGAGGGGATGGGATAAACTACCTGCATCAACTTGCTATAAAAGCAGGTAGTAATTTTACCTTGTACTTATTCTTAGTGCAAGTTTTGAAGAATGCAGTTCGATTTTAACAGTTATTTTTTCAAAGCTACAATGGAAGTGACAAAGGAGCATATTCAGCATATTTAGTTTTATGAGTTCAATAATGGCAACAACGCAACAGAAAATGTGAGGAATATTAATGCAGTATATGGGGATCAGACAACAAGCGTAAGCCAGTGTCACCAGCTATAAAAATCTTACCAGGGCAGAAATTGGAGCTTGATACAGTTCTCTGGTTCATCACATCTGGTCAAACTGTCCAACCTATACCAGCATGTTAAATGGACTGCATATAATGATGATGATAATGATGCTGCCTGCTGATATGATCATTCCATCCAATGGATAAGCCCAGGAAGATTTTAAAATGATAAAGGATCTTGAAAAGTTATTGTTCTTAAACAAAAAATAAAAAGATTAATGACAATATATGAAAATGAACCCAGCTTGACCCTTTTGCTACAAACCTGCTTGAGGCTAACTTTGGTTCTATGAGACAAGCCTCCTGTTTTGAGGTGATCTAAATTAACCTTTTAGCATAGAGCCTGAACAGCTCTTCAGCTGGTCAGCTCCTGTCAAACCGTCCAACCCATGCCAACATGGAAAACAAATGTTAAATGACGACGACGATGATGATGATGATTCCTTTGTCAAATATAATGCTTATCTATTCCCATTGTTTTGAATTAATCATGCATTATTCACAGCTTCAAGATTTCAATGGTTTGGTTTTTTATTTGTTAGAAAGACATTGTGGGGGTAGGTGTGAGTGGCCAGATATAGCCAGTTTGAACATAGAAAAGGGAGAACATTTGAGTTGGATATGGACAGTTTAAATGGTAAAGGATTAAAACCCTTTATTAGAATTTCCTGTTAATATTGGTTTCAAATTTTGGCATGAGGCCAGCAATTTCAAGGGTGAGTGCTAGTCAATCACATTGGTGCCAGTATTTCACTTGTACTTATTTTATCGACCCTGAAAGGATGAACGGCAAAGTTGACCTCAGCAAAATTTGAACCCAGAACATAAAGATGGGTGAGGTGTTACTAAGCATTCTGCCTGGCATCCAAATGATTCTGTCAGCTTGCTGCTTTCACACGAGATTTAATAGTGATGAACTTATTTGACTAAATTCTTCATTAGTTTCAAAAGTAATTGAAACAAAGGCAGTGTATTTCATCAGGGTTAAAATATGATAGACCTAGGGCCTTGTCATATGCTAAATGCATGTAGTATTTATGTGGGCAAGCATCCATACACTTATACATGTCTGCATTTATGTATATGTGTGGGCATGCACACATACACACATACCTATAAATTTTTAGTCTTCATAAATACATACTAAGGTGCACAGTTATCTGTTTTTGTCTGTGCATCCGCAGCTAGTTCACTAGATAGATAGTTATGTGTGTTTGTGTGTATATACTGCACAGTTTTTTTTGTGTGCTTTCATAAATAAATACAATTAACGTACGTTAAATAATAATGATGATAACATTTTACTTACGTCTGTTTGCTTGTCTAGCCGGCAATCTATGCACGCACGCACGCAGAGAGAGAGAGAGAGAGAGAGAGAGCCACGCACAAAACTAGTCGAATATTCCACACGATCACCTGTTACAAGGGACATAACTCTAGCTATCTTGCTTTCATATTTATTTCACAAATTCACAATTTTTTTTTATCTTATCTTATATATGTATTTTTATTTATTTATTTACAACTTTGCCAAAAGCTGCTTTCAGACATTTACCGACTGATTTGTAACATATGGAACTATTTTTTTTTCTAATAATGCCGTTTTACGTTACTTTCCCCTGACTTCAGATATATCTTTTAACTTGTCTATAGTTGATTAATCTATTTTATCAGTAGAAGGAAGATTACGATATTTTGAGTGAATTTCTTTTTTGTTCTAGTAACACTGGGGAAGACTGAAATGACAGGCATTGACCTGGAAACCATAAACTGTCTATTTCATATATATGTACACATAGGTGTAGGAGTGGCTGTGTGGTAAGTAGCTTGCTTACCAACTACATGGCTTTGGGTTCAGTCCCGCTGCGTGGCACCTTGGGAAAGTGTCTTCTACTATAGCCTCTGCCAACCAAAGCCTTGTGAGTGGATTTGGTGGACGGAAACTTAAAGAAGCCCGTCGTATATATGTATATATATATGTATATGTGTGTGTATATGTTTGTGTGTCTATGTTTGTCCCCCCAACATTGCTTGACAACTGATGCTGGTGTGTTTACGTCCCCGTTACTTAGCGGTTCAGCAAAAAGGACCGATAGAATAAGTACTAGGCTTACAAAGAATAAGTCTTGGGGTCGATTTGCTCGATTAAAGGCGGTGCTCCAGCATGGCCACAGTCAAATGACTGAAACAAGTAAAAGAGTAAAAGAGTATAGATGCATCAAAGGATTAAAAGTCCTTCCTGAGTCATAGTTTTGCCTGGTCCAGGAATTGAAACCGCAATCCTATGATCATGAATACAATATGCTAACTGCTAAGCCATGCACCTCTACATACATACATACATACATATGTACGTATGACAGAAACGTTAGCACGCCGGGCGAAATGCTTAGTGGTATTTACATTGTGAGTTCAAATTCCGCTGAGGTCGACTTTGCCTTTCATCCTTTCGAGGTCGATAAATTAAGTATTATTTGCGTACTGGGGTCGACCTAATTGACTGGCCCGTTCCCCCAAAATTTCAGGCCTTGTACCTAGAGTAGAAAAGATTATATATGTGTGTATGTATGTATATATGTGAATGTATGTGTATTTTATATATAAAGGGGTGGCCAAAAGTCACCCGACAGTAGTTCAAACTTCCATAAATACTATCTATAATTCTGTATTGACTCGAAGGGAGAAATTTGCTGCGCAAGAGGGACTTCAGTTTGAACAATTTTCATGCCGTTTCATATTTAGATGTTGTTATTAAATTCATTCAGTTGTTAAACATAAATGAATCTTGGAATTAAATAGTTTTG
>NC_068982.1:69848096-69852752 GCF_001194135.2 Octopus bimaculoides | reverse complement strand
TGTGTGTGTGTGTGTGTGTGTGTGTGTGTGTGTGTGTGTGTGTGTGTGTGTGTGTGTGTGTAAAATCGTGGAAGGATTTGTACCAAACTTCAGTATTGAAAGTTACACAAACATCAGAACAGGGCGCTACTGCATAGTGCCAAAGATCCCAACATTGCTATCAAGATACAGGAACAGATAATGCTACAGTTTGGGTTTCAAGTGTCCATGGCATTTCAGTATCTTCCCAAAAAGTTTGAGAGATGTACATGGGGTGGATCTCCTCTTGTCAAGTGTTGCAGATGAACCTATCTCATGGCAGGAAATGCAAATGAGGGAAGCAACATCAAACTCCCTCATTCACCAAATTCCACATATCAGAGGAAGTTTTTCAAATAACAAAAGCGTAGCAAATCTAATAGCAGTGATCCAGCATGGTCACAGTTTTTGAGCTGAAACTAGTAAAAGAATAAAAGAATATATATACACTTGCGCACACACACACACACACACACACACACATACAAGGTGATTCAACAGTCTTTTAACATTCCTATAAACTGATTAACAATCGTGGTCAGTTGAGCTACCTAATGTATATCTTATCCCTTCTTATCCTTATCTCTCCTTCAAACTTTCGTCCTCCTCCCCACAGCCATCTCCAATCCATCTTATTCATTATACCTTTATCCTATCATCTATCTTGGCTCAGGGATTCCAGCATAGTTGGTCTACCAGTGTCACAATTTTGGCATGATTTCTATGGCTGGATGTTCTTTCCTAATGCCAACCATTTTACCATGTGTATTGGGTTCTTCTTCAGAGTGCTCCTCAAATAAGTGGTTGCTTTAAGCAAGGTATTGAGAAGTTAAAGTATGATGAGGGAAAGCAGGAATAGATTAATATTTGTGGAAGAGATTCGTATTTTACATGGGTGGACGGAGGAGGTTGAAGTGGGGCTCAAACAAGTAAATACAGTGATGACAACGTACCACAACATACCCTTATGGTAACATGTCCAAGAAATGAAAGTGTGGATAGAGAAGCTTCAGGAAAGGTGGTGGATCATGAAAGCTGGAGTGGGGCTCAAGCAGGCGTAAATACAGTGATGATGAGGTGATGACAATATTCAAATCTTCATAGAATAATTTGTACTTGACCTTGTCCAGACTGGTTTTGGTGGAGGTGAAAGTGCTGACATTAGTGGTAAACTTCTGTCTACTAGAAATCAAAAGCTTCATCATCATCAAATGATTGCTCATTCCTTTCAGAGTAGATGTACATATATATGTGGGGGCAGTCAGCTTACTACCAAATCATGTTTTCACTGTGGAGTCAACTCAGGCCTTTGCATCTCTTTTTGGAATCATGCCTGATCCTGAAGGACTTCTGATCTCTACCTCATTCACAGGGTTTTTCTTCTGCAAGCCTTGTCTTGTCTGGCAAGTTCAGTTCCAGTGAGTGTTGAGTGTTGTGTGTTGAGGCTATATTTCTTATGCAAGGATGGTGGCTGTGATCTCAAATCTGTACATATTGTGTAGTACATATTGTGATGCTGAAGTAGCATTTTCAGCAGAGGAAGGAGACCAGTAACTATCTCACTGAAATTTGCTACTCTATAATTAGAACAGCTAATGATCTTGAGGAAAGGCAAGGAATAAAAGCAGATACAGATCTCTCCCAAAGGAGCATTGATAAATTCTCTTTATGCAAAGAACAAAAAAAGAAAAAAGAATGAGCCAGTTCACTGAGAAGATAATGCATAAGTACTTGGCATGAAAGACACAAACCAAAGAAGGAATTGATTATGTAACGACAAGTTATCACATCCCATTTTGGAGTAACGACAAGTTTATCACATCCCATTTTGAAGTGCTACCTCCATGCAATTCAAGAACAAGAGTTCTCCACCAGGCAGAAAATATTGATAGACAACAAATGTAAAACCATGACTGAAGACATCAACTACATTATTGCCAACAGAAAGAGAATGTCTTTCTGAAATTATCTTCCCATGAGGCATATTGCAGTGGAACAGCCTGGAACAGGATAATAAAGAAGAAAACATCAATTAACGAAGTTGGCTATATTAAGACTGGTGAGTCAAAAGAGGGCTTGTGAAATTTAAGAATTAAAACAGCTACCAAGTAAAAATACAACCAGCCAGATATTCTGGTACTGCAAGGAAAAGATATGTTCTGTTGTGAAAATCAGCTGCCAATGTGGTTAGAAAAATACAGTAGAAAGGACTATTGATAAAGAATTTGCAAATTCAATACCCAAAATATACTTTCAGTTTCGTACCTATTATTATTGGAGTAACAGGGTATATACAAACCCGCCTGGAACAAATTATGGCTGAAACTGGGTTCTTGGGGAGAGAATATAACTTCTCAATTCATACCACTACAAATAATCATATCAGGAACTATAAAAGTCTGCAAGACCGTCTTAAGATTTAAAGGATAATGAACAAAGATAGATGCTTTCCTTCACAAGCTCGCTATCTAGCAGGAGGCCGGTTGAAAGTAACTCTAAATTAAAAAGAGAGAAAAAAACAAACAAACAAAAACAAAACACGCACGCACAGAGATATAGACAAGTATCAAATCTCCTTTCTGAGTTATCTACCCTTATGTCTTTCTCACAAGTCTTATTATTCGCCAATAATTCCAGCATCATATCTTTTTTTTTTTTAAAGCGAAGAGATCATGCAGAGGTTATAAAAATGAAGAACATTCTATTCCATCAGAGTCTGATTAAGGAAATGGATAAGATTTTCATCTAAATTTGAATTAGATACGGAAAGAAAATAAGAAAAACTTGTATTTTTCGAAGAATTGTTGCCAAGGGAGATAACTTTTAATCTTACTTATTTACAAAGTGGAAAATTTTCATCTTCGCTTTAATTTTCCATCTGTGGACAGTACACGACATTGTTTGTGCGGAACTTAGTAAGTGTTTGTGAGAAAAATATATTTCTAAAAGTATTTCAGGGTGATGTTTCGTTTTATGACCCAGAAAAAGTAACTAATGAAGTCGGCAGAAATTGGCATCATAAAATGAAAGTAAAATAATGTTCTGTAACTTGACTAAATAAGCAATGAACGACACTAGAATGTTTTTCTTTAAAACCGAAAGTTTATTTTGAGATTGTTTATGTATAGAAGAAACGGATGACCTTGTTATACAGTAAACGCCCGTGAGAATTGTGGACAACATCGTTAATATCGATTAGTTTACTGAAAAGGAGTTATATATTATTCAGCATATTTGTGTTAATACAATGGACACTAAAAGTACAAATTAACTTTCTTGCATCATTGGGATTAGTTCATGATTCCGTGATATGGTGAATCACCACACATTACCTTGTAGAGTTTACATATTACAGGGCAGGTCTTAAATGCCTTCAACAGCAATATCAGCAGCAAATCGTCCGTAAACAACAGGTGATTAATTGGTCATATGCTCTCTAGCAGTTTGTAACCAGCTCTAATCTGCTTCAAAACCAGGGAGAGTGGTAACATACTAACAATAAACAGCAAGGGTGATACAGTCTCCTTGAAAGTTTCCCCTCTTGATGTTGAGTTGTTGACTATTATTATTGTTGTTAGGACACAGCGAGCTGGCAGAATCGTTAGCACGCCGGGCGAAATACCTAGTGGTATTTCGTCCGTCTTCATGTTCTGAGTTCAAATTCCGCCGAGGTCGACTTTGCATTTTAACTCTTTCGGGGTCGATTAAATAAGTACCGGTTACGCACTGGGGTCCCTGTAATCGACTTACCCCCTCCCCCGCTAATTTCAGGCTTTGTGCCTATAATAGGAAGGATTATTACTATTTGAACCAGTTGAAGATACACAAGATGTCGAAATATCTTTCACTAGATAACAATGGCACTCCTCTTTTAATTTTAACTCTATATCTTCAGGAGGAGTTACCTCAATCCTTTATATATTAACTAAAATGAAGTAGATTGACAAATTTATTTTTTGAACCAGTTGAAGGTACACAAGATGTCGAAATATCGTTCACTAGATAACAATGGCACTCTTCTTTTAATTTTGACTCTATATCTTCAGGAGGAGTTATCTCAATCCTTTATATATTATTATTATTATTATTATTATTATTATTATTATTATTATTATTATTATTATTATTGCCGCCATACTGTGAAGTCACTGAAATTTGGTTCTCCGTAAGTTGAGAAAGTATTTGTAATCTTGTTGGCCTTCCCTGACCAGACTACCAACAACAAGCGCCAACCTTTTCGCTAACACCTTGGCCAAAATCTTAAACTCTGTGCTGAAACACGTCCCAATTGTCAGCGTTCTTTCTCAGCAGTGTTACTACATCCCAGCTAACAGCACTAGGAATTCTCTCGTTCTGCTGCCAGTTACTGTAGACATCTGCCAAGAGGCTGCCAAACAAATCTAGCATGAAAACGTAGAATTCGAAGGGCAGACCATCCAAACCGGGTGATTTGCGACTTGTGCAATCGCTCATCGTCTCTTGCATTTCAGAGGTGGTAATCGGCTTTTCGCAGAATCTCGCGTCCATCACCGAGGCCGTGGTAGGCCGTCTAGGTACGAAGTAAAGTTCGCTACCGTGTCTACCCAGCTCCCTCCCCAAACAGCCGCGCAAAGTGCTGCTGGAAAGCCGCACACATCT
>NC_068982.1:69844084-69846759 GCF_001194135.2 Octopus bimaculoides | reverse complement strand
ATGATGATTGCCTCGCCGCCCTCCTTTTAATCGGGCTGGCAAGGCAGTTTTCCTTTGTCTTGTGGCTGTGGCGAAAGAGGTTATCTGGTAGACGAGGCTGAAAGGAATGTGGACAGAAACATTCCCCTTTGGTAAAGCCCTCATCGACTTTTTCAAGTTTCGCTTGAAAAGGAAAGTGAGGGTGGAGAGGGAGGTGCTGTCCTCGAGTGAATTTATGAAAAGGTGGGTGGAAGTTGTGCAAATGGCATGAGTGGATGGTACTATTTTCAGTGAGTCGGAAGAAAGAAGTTGGAGTGGGCTCTCGTCCTTGGTACTCAGGGTGATCTTGGATGGTGTGGTTCCTTGATTATCCCTAGAGGTCCTCCTGAATCAGAGGGATTCCATCACAACCTTCCCCCCTCTTTTTCTAATCATATACTATGTATATTTTCCTCCTTCTAATATATACTGTCTATAATTTTGACTTTATCATTCCATTATATGTAACCCCACCACACTTTATGTCTGTCCCCTCATCCTTCGCCCTAGTGGCAAATAAAAGAAATCATTATTATTATTATTATTATTATTATTATTATTATTATTATTATTATTATGTGATGAAAACTCACAGTTTATTTTGCTGTGTATGATGGAAAGTGTAAACTGTCCACAGCCAGGAGACTAAGGTAACACTTGTTTACTGGCCATACTTCAAGAACCCTAACAATGCTGATCTTTGTAGGTGTTCTACCTTCACACTTGCACCAATCTTTTTCAACCATGTTGGTAGTTGAATGCTGATACTTCTAAGTGCGCCAGTTACTATTGGTATCACTCTCCTTATTGACCACAACCTCCGTATTTCCCACTTCAAATCGTCATAGTTCTTTATTTTTTCTTCTTTCTCGTTGATCACCGGGTCATGCTATGTCGGTTATCATGCACTTTCTTTTTTATTCACCACAACAATGTTCGGTTTCCGATGTCTGATCAGGTGATCGCACTGAATCATTTCATCCCACAGGATTTTGCAATTCTCATTCTCGGTAACTCCTGGGGTTTGCTCATACCACTTCTTTGCTCTTTGTAGGTCAAGCTCCCAATGGATCATTCTTGTCACATTGTCATGGTGTCTTTTCTATTCTCGTTGTGCCAATTTCGAACATTCGCTAACGATGTGCCATACTGTTTCACTCCTCTCACCACGTATTCTGTTTTTGTCGCTGTCGGTAGTGTTGTCTATTCTGCACTTCACATAGTTGGTCCTTAACACTTGTTCCTGAGCTGCGCATATGAGTGCTTCTGTCTCCATCTTCACGTCACTCCTCCTCATCCATAGCCACCGGTCCTCTGTATCTGTCTTGGCGTTCACATCTCTTGCGAACTGACCGTACATTTTTTCTCTTCCATGCTGTTTCCTTTTTTGTGTTCATTTCTTCTTTAAATTTTTCTTTCATTACACAATTCTCGGTTTAATGATGCCGGCCTTCTTCGTATATTTCAACAATGACTCCACGATATTTTTATATACCACCCTAAGCTGTTTTTTTTATATATACTACTCTAAACTGTTTTTTTACATACCACCCTAAGCTGTTTTTTAAGCTTAGGGTACTATTATTATTATTCAGTAGTTTTATTTTTATAACGTGCTTTCACTTCACTACCGAGCGCAGCTCTGTGTGCCTTGGGTATGTGCTGTGGTTTGCTGTGGTTTGCTGTGATGCTCTTATGGTTACTGTATTGAAAGTGTTTTGCGTAGGATGTGTGCAGTGCCCAGTAGTGCAATTTTCTGTATGTTATATATATTTGTAAGTCCTGGTGTTTTTGTTATGTATTTGTCTGAATATTTTTTTATTATACCTAAGGTACCCACTATTATAGGAATTGTTTCTGTTTTTAGATTCCACATTCGAGTTATCTTTATTTCCAGGTCTTTGTATTTTGAAAGTTTCTCCATTTCTTTTAGGGAAACGTTGTCATCTGCTGGTATTGATACATCAATGAGAAGGCATTTTTTTCCTTCATGATCTTTGACAACTATATCTGGTCTATCGGCCTTAATTTCTCTATCTGTGTATATTGGCATATTATTATTATTATTATTATTATTATTATTATTATTATTATTATTATTATTATTATTATTGAGTGAGAGAGCAGTGCATGTCATCAAAGTGACACTGGAGTAAAATATACGAGGCTTTATCATGCACAGTACAAAGATCAGTGGGGCAGGCAGTCCCCTTGGTAGATGCCTTTCCTGATCTCTATTATCCCTAAACTTCTTCCATATGCTATCAGTTCCGTCCTCCACTTCGCCATACTTTTTCCAAACAATCGCTCAGCATTCGATGCAATACCAAATAGATTCATACATGTCATGGATCGATTATCGTAAGGCGTACGATATGATCCCACATTCTGAAAATGGAATTAGGAATACAAAATTCAAAATGGCTGATAGTTAGCAAGGTGAGACACACATAAGAAAGAAGAAAGCAAAGGACCACTGATGAGGTCACAGAAGTGTGACGAAAGAACTCTGGCCGCAATAGGATTAATGTAATATAATGTAATATAAAGCTGAAGCAAATTAACACCAAATATACAGTGCGTATGTTTTTATTGGCTAAACTGGCAATATGACCATCCCCAAGTACAACAGCATCTGTTTCAACACACGATTTCAC
>NC_068982.1:69839187-69843062 GCF_001194135.2 Octopus bimaculoides | reverse complement strand
TGTGTGTGTGTGTGTGTGTGTGTGTGTGTGTGTGTGTGTGTGTGTGTGTGTGTACTTTCTTGTCTAACATAACCAATATGATGCATCAAAAGGTGATTAATCTTCCCACTGCTTCACTGGAAGGGGATATTGTGATGGTCAATGCATAAACACACAATTTAAGGGAAAGTACATAAGCATAAACAATAAGCCGAAACGAAACCGATCTGTCCAATTATGAGATATTTATAGTAACTCAGTAGACAGTAAATACAATACATCCTGGTGTATTGTTGTTGTATATCCTGTTATATGACTACTCTTATACCAACAATAGTACACTGAATATCGCTGAGGCTGAGCTCATGTATGGGGCAGGAAACCGTTTACGTAAATCCTGAACACGTAAGAACTCCAAAAACAAATAATTACTCATTTATTTAACAGATTCATCGATATACGACTGGTATCAAATTATTGATCTTAAGCCTGAAACAATATCTTTTTTTTATATAGAAAGCTGGCATTGGAGCACAGTGCAGCTCTGTAGTACTGTTAAACTGTTCAATCCATACCAGCATGGAAAGCAGACGTTAAATGCTGCTGCTACTGCTGATGATGATGATAGGTTTTGAAAGACTTCTTCAGGAAACGGTTTCAAATTTGAATGTGAGTGAAATTGCACTTGCTGACGAAGGGTTTGTCATCTAAACTCTGCATAGATATTTGCAATACAAGGTAATTGATTAAGTCGTTTATACTCTACAAAAATTAAGGCTAAATTTAGTGAAAGCAAAGATAAAGACTTAAAGCAGACCTGGAGTCTGTTCGCGACTACATCGATACCTAAAACAATTATCGAAAGAGTGTTATCAAGTCACACTTACTCGCAAGTAAAGGCTGCACCGTACTGTGATCTAGTCACAAA
This sequence comes from Octopus bimaculoides, assembly GCF_001194135.2. Taxonomy (NCBI): domain Eukaryota; kingdom Metazoa; phylum Mollusca; class Cephalopoda; order Octopoda; family Octopodidae; genus Octopus; species Octopus bimaculoides. Next base: position 69,842,155 of record NC_068982.1, on the reverse strand, counting down.
AGATTGCCGTATTTGTCGGCATATAAGATGCACCTCTATTTTACAAATATATTTTGTGAAAAAACAAATTTAGTATGTTTCATCATACATTTACTGGAAAACATTTTAAAGTAGTTTTACAGGGAAAATGCATGGTTCTGTGCATGTAAACACAATATTGTGGCAGTATATTGGAATAAAGTATGAAACCATAATTTTTTCATAAATAAACAGCATTATGGGAGTACAGTATCTCAGCTATGTTTTCTAGTCAAGAGAACTGCCATAAAGGATGTAAAACTCGTATTTCTGGCTGTGGTGTTTAATGTAACAGGTATTGGTCACCAGGGTGGTGCACCATCGCTATGATTTTTTTGTCATCCACTCATTGAAATAGCTGACAGGTGGATGAAAGTTTGTTAACATTCTATTCATCTTTCTAGGAGAATTTTTCATTTAGATAATGAAAAAAAGAAATGAAAAAGTTTCCTGAAGATAACAGTATTTTTAAATAAAGTAAGACATATCAGGTGTGGGTTATGTATATTAGGGAAGGTGATATGAGATTATATAACGGTACCACGTAACTGCCGACTAATTGTAAGCAAATTTTCGTATAATTGTGCTATCAGATTGTGATATTTTGGTTTGTTTTCAACATTTTATTACTGATAACAGTTATTGTACCTAGCAAGACTTTGGATCATCAGGCTCTCTAACCTACGGCACTCGGTCTCATTCTGTAATATGGCCACATTAGACGCAGGGCAATCTTCGGAAATCCATTTCGTTTCCAGGTAGAGTACTGATTTTCCGGCAACAAATGTTCCGGTATCTCCTTTAACCGGTGGTTGCCAGTCTGGTTCAATACGCAGGCACAGGTGGCATTGTGTACTTATTTGTGGCGGGCTGATATAGTTAAGAGAATTCAGAGCGTCAGTGTTAGTGTCAACTGTAAATACCAATCCTTATCGATGCAAGATAAAGCAAAACTGTTGAAAAAATTTGACCGTGGTATTTCAGCTCACCAGCTGTGTTTCGTGGAGCATAGAAGTGTATAACACCTCCATACTCTGGGTAATTAGTAGGTTAGAGAGGTGTTGATGAATTGCTATTATGTGACCACAAATGGTTTGGCAAAACGGTTGATCTGTCAAAGGCTTTAGAACGAAGGATACCAGAAAATCGGTGGTGTGCCTGTATGACATCTCTTTCAAATGTTCTGATTCATTAACGGCGGGGGAAAATTTAAAAAAAAAAAACGAATATTTATGATAAGTGAACAATGGCGGTGAAATTGGCAGGGTAGGTAGAGTGTTGGATAGAATGCTTTGCAGTATTTGTTACGACTCTCTGCACTCAAAGTTCGAATCCCGCTGAAGACAACCTTAATTTTCATCATTTTGTGGTCGATAAAATGTTGCGAACATTGGGCAATATATCAGTGGAATTGTTAGAGGTTTGGATGAGATGCCTTTTTGTATTTGTTGTAACTCCCTGCACCCTGAGCTTAAATCTAGCCTCGGCCAACTTCGTCTTTCATTCTTTTAGAGTCAATAATAAAATTCTAATCCATGGCAGTAGATTGCGGAACCGTTAGAAGATCAGATGAGATGCTTTATAATGTCTGTTCCGGCTTTTTGAACTTTGACAGTAACGTCTGTGATAACACTTGTGCAAAGCTGTATCGGCCCAAGTCGGAACTAGACAATTGGGCGCTGCTGTTTGGGTGCTGATGATTTGGAGAGGGTTGCAAAAGTAGCAGTCTAGAATTAGTAGTCAAAACCGTTGTAAAGCCTCTATAAACACTCATATTTTATCTCTTCACAATAAAGCTGTCGGCGGGCGACATGACATAAAATTCAAAACTTAAATAAAAGGTTAATTCTCTATTGCAATTTCGAAGTTAGGAACCAAAATAGTTCCACTATTCTCTTCAAGAGAACATTCCTGTAGATTCAAATTAGCATTAAAAAATATCCCTTGGGGCTTACATGTGTCCCGACCAGCAAGAATAATGTGTCAACCTCTATCTACTCATTCAAATTCTGAATTCCAATGACATGCACAACGTTTATAAGAAAAGACCAGTAAATCGAGCCATGCGATACACCGGATATGAGTGAAAAATTAAATAATTAAAGAGGAATGTAAAAATACATTACGAAGGAGGTATCATAAACAATTCATAACTATTTACGAGTATATCAATGGCCAAACATGCAATCAAAAAATTTCATAAGAGAAGTGTGTATAATTATGGATAAATCACAATTATAACAGAGAGGGTTGCAAAAACCCTTAGATGTCTAGAAATAGCAATCAAAACCGCTATAAAGCCACTATAAACACTCATATTTTATCTCTTCCCAATCTACAGGAATGTTCTCCTGAAGAGAAGAGTTCCTAACTTCGAAATTGCAATAGAGAATTAACCTTTTATGTAAGTTTTGAATTTTATCTCGTGTCGTCCGCCGACAGCTTTATTTTGAGGGGATAATATATGTGTGTTTATAGTTTATGTATGTGCATGTGGAAGAGGGCTGGTGACCTTGACGTGTGTGTGTGCATGTGTAGGTGTGTGGATGATGGTGTATCACCATCATCCACACACCTACACATGCACACACACGTCAAGGTCACCAGCCATCTTCCACACGCACATACATGCTCTCTTATATACGCACGTGCACCTTTGTTTTGGGATCACCACTACTTAATTATCTCCCCTTCTTCCTAGCTCTCCTGTGTGACCCCTCTGTCCGGCATTCACCATGATAGATTGCTAGCCACTACAAATTCTTTATTTTCTCTCCTTGTTTCTTTCTGTGTTCCTTTTTGTGGAAGAGCGTAGGCTCGAAACGTTAAAGACTTTTTCACTTCCCGAGCGCTAAACTAATACATCTGTTTGTTGTCTTCATCACATGTCTTCGTCTTTTGTTTTTTTTTTTGTAAATTCTCCCTATATATATGTGTGCGTGTGTGTGTG
>NC_068982.1:69834116-69838302 GCF_001194135.2 Octopus bimaculoides | reverse complement strand
AAATACAGAAAAAGGGGTTTTGTATGATTGTGTATAGAGGAATATATTATTTTGTTTAAAAGAATTCCAACACTGTCTGATTTTTATGTTTTATTTATATTCCTGCAAAACCAATGTGGGATATAGAATATGGAATATACAATATATAGTATAATATACAATATATAATATAAAATAAAAATGGATGGTACTATGAAATAAAGTATTGAATGTCTTATTGAATATATGGAATATGTCTTATTGAATAGATGAAATATTGAGTGTTCAATATAAAGGATTAAATATATAAAGGCGAATACGTATTTTCTATACCTTGTGGTATTTCATCATGGCCGGTATGACACACACACGTATAAGGCATAGGTCAACCCGGAGCTATAGTAAAAGACTACGTGACTCTCAAAGAACGAACTTCGTAAATACTGCATTTGCTTTTGTTATCCCACTTAATACCCTGACTCAACAAGGAAGGAAAAGACGAAAAGAAAATACGAGTGAATAAGTGAATGTTCGATTTTCTGTGAAAATTTTATTTCGTCATTTTAGCTACTGTTAAGGAAGTAAATTACTTAAAAAAGCTTGGTTAGTGTTTCCCAAAACATAATCATTCCATTATCTTTTACGCTTTCTATGCCAAGGAAAAGCTGTACTGAATCTCAACAACTTGTTCTCCCAAAAGTTCTGCAAACTCCTTAAGCTGATCTGAATCTCTAACCCATTCGGTTCGGCCTAAGTAAACGGTTAAGGCTATAGATAATAATCTATAACCTTAACAGGTTCCGGTTCCGGTTCATAAACATTGTCATTTCCTGGGACTCGAATCTGTATTATAAAGAGTCAGCCAGTTGCCACTCACCAGCGAGTACGGCTCTGTAGCATCTGCCAATATTTTAGGTGTTTGTAAGGCGGCGAGCTGGCTGAATCGTTAAAACGCCAGGCAAACTACTTAGCGGCATTTCGTCCGTCTTTACGTTCCGAGTTCAAATCCCGCCGACGTCGACTTTGCCTTTCATCCTTCCGGGGTCGATAAAATGAGTACCAGTTGAGCACGGGGTCGATGTAATCGACTTACCCACTTCCAAAATTTCAGGCCGTGAGCCAAAATTTGAAACCAATATTTTTAGGTGTTTTTCTATTGGCGAACAGCCATACCCATTCTCTCAGGAGATTCAGGATGTGACAGCTGGCGGTAGTGAGGGCTGCAACAGCACCTGGCAGGTACTTATTATAGCTGAACAGAAGACACACTTTGCCACCCGGTTGGGGAATTGAAACCTCGATTTTCGTAGGGTCATAGACGGAACACCCTTAACATTAGGCCGTGTGCTTTCACATAAACGCACCTATGTGCATGCACTTATATGTGGATAGGCAAATGTGTGTATGTGTGCGTGTGTGTGCGTGTGTGTGTGCATGCGTGCGTGTGTGTGTGTGAGTGTGTGTGGAGACTCATAATTCATTGTTTTAGGGTAGATATATCGAGGGTTAATCCACCGTCATATTGACATTTTATTTCCCCTGATATCTTCTCTTCATATCTTTGAGAGTTTAGTGAAAACTTTGCTCTTATCTCTCGCTAACAACTTCTAGATTGATGTGAAAACAGTCGAGAAGAGAAAATAAGTAAAGCAACCGCTTATATTACAACCCCAAACAAAATGCCGTATCTGAATATAAGGCACATTATACAACAAAAAAAAGTTTCAAAAAATTTCCCCGGTTCTATATGCAAAGTTAGGCCTTCCATAAGCTTTAATGCACTAAAAATTCATTTCCTGAATATGCACTACTAAAATTGGAATGCATCTAATATGTCCATGCGTCTGTTATGCATCAAGTATGATACTTATGAATCGTACATTTTACTCGTCCACTTTCATTTTCCTTGTTTGATTGAATGGAAAACTTCATCATCTAGCAATAATTTTATCCGAGGACCTATAGCAATACCTTACTTTATTTTCTCCTATCTGATGTTTAGGTATTTTAAACATTGGAAACAATTCACCATTCCTTATTCAATGCTTTGACACATTGCTTCATCAAGCATAATTGGATATGCAAGTATCGTAGAGGCATTTTATTTGGTTCAACTAAACAATTGATGCAGCTAATTATTTATTGTAAAATATTCTTCGAAACCAGAGTAATATTATTTTCGAGAGATCAATGCTTTCCCTCTGATTGCTAGCCTCGTACTAGCCTTTGTGTATGAAACTTGGCATTTTTGTATACCTTTGTTGCTGATCAAGTAAACATGCAAAGGATTCTGCTATCCTTACACAATAGATATCCATATATGTCACATCTGGCGCTTTTATTTTCGAAGTAATTTGGGGTTAGATTATTTTTAAATGAGAAGAATGAGTTACTGGTATTGTTGCTATCGTGAAGTATAACACTCAGTCAAAATATTATACTTACTTTATGCTCAAACTGGTCAGATCTGGTCTTTCACACTGACCCTACTATATCATTTTAAAAATTAACAATTATTTCATCAAAATCTCAAAGCTACAAGATGATGCATGATAAATTTTAAAACAATGTGAATAAATAAGCATTATTTTTGACAGAATAATGTGAATTCTATAGCCACCAATCTAAAGTTTGGTTTCCGATTTCTAACTTGCAAACCAATTCCGAAAATGCCTTGCAAATATCTAAGACACCATTCTCTACAGAAAAAAAAATCCCTAAACCATTTTTTATGTTTTTTATGCCAGGTAAAAGATATACTGAAACTTGTTCTCTCAAAAGATGTACTAAAACTCGTTCTCCGCAACGTTCTGCAGATATAAAATTCTAACCCATTCAATTTTGCTTGAATGACTTGTTTATGTTATTTTCTTCCGGTTCCGGTTCATAAACATTGTTGTTTTCTTGGAGCTGAATCTAGATTATAATAAAGGGCCACGTTGTCAGGTAGATGAGGTACAGGAATGAAAATAGGTTTGATTGTTGATTCAAGGTCTGGGGACTGTAAACTTTGTTTTGGGCCATTGTAAAACCTGGAACAATGCTCGAGCAGAAGTAAGTTGTTCGTCCATATAATTTCCAGGTTCACACTGTCCCAAAAGGATTCCAAAAGTTAAAACTCGAGCCAATGAAGGAAACCTCTTCGTGACCACACGCTCTGTTAGAAATAGCAGCCAAATCTCCCTCGGACTAATCCAATCGTCTCAAATAGGAAGAACACACTGGATAATGCTGTCCTGGATAGGCTACTTGAATAAGGTGAGATAGTCATGGCTGGAATGTCTTTGATTATAGATCTGCTCACCAAGACAATTACAGAGATTCTAATCAATAACAACAACAACTATAATGATAAACTTTTCTCTTCTGACCATAACTCCAATTTGTCAAAGCTGCCACCTGACTTTTATATTGATTTTACACCCTAAAGTAGGCACGATGAACTCTCTAAACAATGTCTTATATGTCTTGTCTTTGCTTTTTAGCAAAACATATATATCACATACATAGCAAGTTTATTGAGGTCACCTGTAAAAACCATTAATAAACTGTGAAGTGAATTCATTATTAATATTTGAAAAAGCATGAAGGTGGCGAGCAAGGAGAATCGCCAGCACGCCGGTAGAAATGCTTTACTACATTTCGCCCGTCTTCACGTTCTAAGTTCAAATTTCGCCGAGGTCGACTTTGCCTTTCATCATTTCGGGTTGACAAAATAAGTATCAGTTGAGTACTGGGGTCGATGTAATTGAGTTACCTTCTTCCGGAATTGCCGGTCTTATGTCAAAATTTGAAACCAACATTTGAAAATGCTTGGAAAATAAACAATATTCTATTGTACACATAGCTTGCACTGTGGGAAAGCCCCCTTCATCAGCTGTCGACTGGAGACCACAACGAGTTCGGCACCCTCTTACAGTAACGTTCTCTTTCTAGCGGTGCTGTTCAGCAACGAGGCTACCAAGCAATGTTCGAGTTCTTTTGTAACCGCAACAAACGCACTATAGCATACATTTCCCCTCTGATATCCATGCAGCCTCTGCGCTCAACCGATTGTAACCACTCTCTTTTCGAAGCTGTGTAAACCTACGTAGGAGACATACCGACATATCAAGTTTACTTATTTTCCCGCAGATTGAAAAAATAATGACGAACACTCTTAATTGATTTTCGACACTTATTGGAGTCCCACCAAAGGTGTCTACAT
>NC_068982.1:69828123-69833779 GCF_001194135.2 Octopus bimaculoides | reverse complement strand
GATACGAAAAAGTGACGAGAAAAATCAAGGACGGGTCATTCGGAGTTTTCTTTCGTCAGTCGAGTTCCAGATTGGATTTGCAGTTTCGGCTGGTTATACTCGAAACTGCTCCAATCTGGCCGGCCCCAAGGAAAATCTAAGCTTAGAGCACTAGATTCCTTGGAAGAAAGCAGCAAATGTATACGAAAGCAAGATTTCACTACTATATACATCTTCTCAACCTTTGGCACATAGGTAACTTTCACTGACAATCAATCACAGTGGCCAAATATGCACGAACATTGAGAAAATCTTCTCTGTTTTTGATTAAAAAAGTCAGACATTATACATGTGAAAAAAGTAACACTACATTTTCATTACTCATGAAGCAAGTCACACAGCTAAAAGCATAACACTTTTTACGAAATATTAGGCTTCACAGACTGATGACGTTTTTCACGGCAATTATTTGTAATCGTCGATTACAATAGGGGATTATAAACATTTACAGGTTAGCGGCATATATCAACTTCAAAGAGGGGATAAGCAAAAATTATAAGATCAAAAAATTTCAAAATGGACGAGTATTCTTAGAGGACAAACTTTATCTGTCAAACAGTTTGATACCATCCCCTGGTCTTTGGGTTCCATTAGGGGTATTTATTACGCAACAACCTTCGGACCAAATTTCTTATCTCACGATTACTTAAAACATCATGAATACTTTAAAAAGAGTCAAAAGGGCTTGTCACATAGATGTTATCCTTCCTTCTCTGAGCTTAAAAGAATCCCTTGATGTAATGGTATTTAAATAGAAGTGTGAGATAACCAACAAGAGGCAATAACGCATTTAGGTTGGTAGCCAGGTTCACTAACCTTTACGTTAATCATTTCATCAAATTGAAATATTCAAAATTAGATTTAATATTTTTCATTTTTCATTTATTTAAGGATGTAATTAAAGAATTTGAACACAATCTTCGCGATCTTGTTTCGGCGTTTACTGAAGGTTTCCAGGGTCTTCTGGCCAACTGCCGGGACCTTGAAAGTCAGCACCACGAGAAAATGATGGAAGTTGCATTGATAAACGTAGAAACCGTACACAAGAACGAGGTTGAAGATGTGTCAGAAGATTTAAGAAACGTATGATTAATCTCTTTCAACTTTCTCTTTTAATTTGGTAGAATGTTCCACTCATATTCCTTGTCTTGACGTATATGTATGTTTTCAATTACAGGAAGATTATCTATACTTATTCCAGGAGAGTATATTTTTCGTATGGCGTTGTATATTGTTTTTGCGACAACGTTATGTCGCATAGGGAGGTAGTACTTTGATGACAGTTTTGGGCAGCTTCTGATCATACGTGTATTGTTTTCCACAGAAATGTTACATGATGGATAGATTCGAACGCATTTTGAGGTTCCAAGGGCTTCACTATTTCTTGTGTTTATTAGGTATTTTGTAGCTTCGGATTGTAAACTCATAGCTTTCGGAGTGTGATGTGAAGCAACGGCCACAAGAACAAAAAAGGCTGCACTTCATGTCGATATTACTTATTACTGCTATCTTCAAATTTTCGGGAAACATACTTATGTACACTTTTTTTTTTTTGGTCTGCTGAGCGCTTCAGAACCAGGTCATTCTTTGAGGTTTGTCAGTCCAGCTTTTTTGGGGTTGTTTGGGAGGTCATCAAGAAAAAAATATTTTCTGAGAAACTCACTGCCGACACGTAGGATGTTGTATTCTTCACTTTTCAGCACAAGGCTGCTGTTTTTGCTGTTGTTTAGCAGGTGCTGTCTAAGAGATATTACGACGTTCGAAGGTGGCCTACACTGATCTCAAGCCTCTGGCCTGTTACTATGGAAATTTCCAGTTGATGTCTGTATCCTTCAGGCTTTAATGTTTGATTTCCTCTACATACCAGTCAAGTATCCCAAATGTTGGAATTAGCACTGGTACTGCGAATGCAGTGTGGAATATTGACTGGTAAGAGGAAAGTTCCGACTGCCATATTTTTCAGTCTGATGTAATATTATCGGTTATATATTGCACATGATGTATTTTTATTAATGCCTCGGTACTTGTAACATACTTTGAGTGGAATAGGAGAGATACAGGGACTGTTGGTGCATAGGATTTTGGTTTGGGAGACTCATTTTCTACATTAAAAAATCGAGTGCGAAAAGCTTTTTGGTCAAATTCCATTCCTATGCCAACTGAAAATGTTGCTGTTAACTCCGGCTGTTTCTTTGGCATTTTAAACATTTTTAGCATAAATCTTCAGGTCATTCACAAAGAAATTATGGGTTACATTGATATCTCTAGCGGTTGTAGTCACTGGACTTTTGTCGCAGTCATCGGATTTTTGTAACAGACATGATAACGGATTTAATGTCAAAATAAATAGAATTAGAAAAGGACTGTCGTCTTGGAATATTCCCTTCGAAATATTTATAACATCAGCGATGATCGTTATGCTCTCAATTGTATGAAGTGTTATCAAAAAATTCCTGGACTAGTTCTGTAGCGCATCAATAGAAAGCAGCACACAGTTGCGTGCGTTAGTGAGAGCTAGCAGTGGCCTTCACGAGACAGTGTGCCGAGTGACATCGCTGTGTTTACTTCGTAAGTTGTGAAATTTGTGTTTTGTAATCACGTGTATGCGATTTTATCATGGACAAGAGGTTGGAACAAAGAGCCAACATGAAGTTTTTCCGTTAAACTTGGGAAGTATGCTACAGAGACATTAAATATGCTTCGGTAAGCTTACAGTGACGAGGCAATGGGTCGTACGCAATGTTTCGAGTGGCACGGGCGCTTCAAAGCGGAAGAACGTCCCTGGAAGACGATGAGCGATCTGGAAGACCTGCCACTAGCGTCACCCCCGAAAATGTGGTATTGTGCATCGAGAATTCGTCCCACAGGGCCATACCATCAATAGAGAGTTTTACTGCAACGTTTTGAAGCGATTGAGGGAGGACATTCGGCAAAAGCGACCGGATCTGTGGAGCGCGAAGAATTGGGTTCTTCACGACGACAATGCACCTTGTCACTAAACTCTCCTCACTCGTGAGTTTCTTGCCAAAACAACATGGTATCGCTTCCGCACCCGCCCTGTTCGCCAGATTTAGCACCTGCGGACTTCCATCACTTCCACAAGATGAAAATGTTGCTGAAAGGTCGCCGTTTTAACATCGTTGTCGAGATTTAGTGCGAATCTCAGAAGGTCCTCGACTCGCTTACGAAAAACGATTTCCAGGCCGGATTCCAAAAGTGGCATAAACGCTGGAACCGGTGACTATTTCGAAGGAGATTATTTTAAAATTTAGGTAGATAAGTTATTTTTTTTATTAAACACAACTAGTCTGGGAACCTTTTGATTCCACCTCGTGTGTGTTAGGATTGTTACCCAGGTCTGTGTAGCATTTACTTTTCCCAAGTGCAAACACTTCAGCCACGACTAGAGAATAGAGTTGATTGCTTTCTTATTGTCGAGTCATTCTGTCAAAAGCTTTCTGTGGTCTTTTCCTATATCGGCTTTGTTTATTAAAAGTTGTTCAGCCTGTTCATCATCCACTATGTTGTTGGACTCTAATGATCCTAGAGGTATTGATTGAGAGAGCTTGTGTACTGTTTGTACATAATGTTTAGGCCAGCGATGGGCCAAGAGTTTTCTCTCAACTCGATGGTTTCATATTTGACTACAAGATTCGCCGTGCTTTAGCAAGCCAAATTGGTGTGTCAATCTAGCTTTCCATTGTTCTTTTGAATACACACATTAACGGCTTTCTTTTGAAAGTCAGTCTCTTGTTCCAATATCCTTCTATTTGGTATCTTCCAAGTGTCTTGTCTTTCTACTAGGAAATTTGCCAATATTAGTGAAATTATTAGGTCTGATTGCAGATGTTTCACTGTCAATGTTGGTACAGTATTATTTCCCAAGTGTATTTAGCCACGTTGCATTTTGGTTGAAATCTCTCTTTTCTTTCAAGACGGGAATGATTCAAGACATTCTTGAGAATAGTTTTTCTTCACGGTAATGTTTATCATCCTCATCCGCTTGTATAATGCCTGTGGATTGGAAGCAAACTTTTGATTTATACTACTTTTCTCGAACATTTTTCAATGGTAAAGAAATTTTTCTCTCAGTGTCCTGATTTCATACTTTTTGGTAATTAGCATTTCCTCAAGAGCTTGCCGTGAAGAGCCGCTGTAGAGTCTGTTAATTTTTGCACCAAATGTAATTGATGAGGTGTGAGCTAATTATTCTCCTTACATTTTACTACCATGGTTAACTATCCAACATGTTAAGTTCGGGCGAGTTTTGTCCCAGCATTTTTGTCTGCTTCCTATAACCGATAAAAACTGAGACGAGTACTACGTTGTGTAAAAATAAATTACACGTGTCATAGCACTGCTTGTGTCGGTATCGGTGATGGTGTTGTTATCAATTTCGGTCATGATCGTACTAGCGAAATTCTACGTGAATAACGCTCCGTTGATAAGTAAAAGGTGTTTCTCTTGCTTGTAAATTTGTAATCCAGTTAAAGAAACCGGAGGTTTTGAAGCAGTTGTCCATAGTTATCTTCTTTCTCTTTGATTTTCAAAGAGATATTCACATCAACAGAACAGCTTACGTATGTATGTATGTATGTATGTATGTATTTGCACGTATCTATCTATCTATCTATCTATCTATCTATCTATCTATCTCTTCATTTCTCTTTCTCCTTCTCTCTCTCTCTCTCTCGGTATAAATATATATATATATATATATATATATATATATAAAATATATATATATGTATATAAAATCATCATCATCAACATCATTTAACAACCGCTTTCCTTGCTGGCATGGTTTGGACGGTTTGACAGTAACTGGCCAGATAGAAGATTGCATCAGATTTCTGTGTCAGTTTTGGCATGGCTTTTACGACTGGATGCTCTTCTAAATGCCATCCATTTTACAATGTGGATTGGATGCTTTTTACGTGACACCAACACCGGCGAGGTTACCAAGTTACTTGCAAGACAAAGATCCTTTGAGGCTGATACACACACACACACACACACACACACATGTATGTATGTATGTCACTGTCTCATTTACTAATATTTATTCCTCTCTACCTTACAGTTATTTATGGATAAAGATACGCTGGTGAATGCAGTAACGACGTCCCACGAGGCGCACTTACTAAAGATCGACCACGAAGAAGACAAAATGTCCCAACGAATTAAGATGTGGGTAAAGAATTTGCTTAAGCGAATCCACGACGAAGAAGAAGTCCAACGGAATCGTGATCGCATCATTGAAATCACTAACATGATCGATCATTTACGAGAAGCCATTGATAACTTGGAAGGAACAGTGGGCTAGAAATACTCATAGAAGATAAACAACTGCGTCGCTTTATCGACATACATAGCCATATAATTTTGATAAAAAGATAGCAATGTTTTTTTTTTATATTTCAAATTACTTGCTTTTCTCTTCTTTATATTTAGCTTTATATCTAGTTGCTTTCTTTTTACAAGCGATGCTGGGGGGACAAACAGACACACAAACATATACAAACCATACATATATATATATATATATGTATATACATATACGACGGGCTTCTTCCAGCTTCCATCGAGAAAAAATAATAATCAGATAAACCTGATT
>NC_068982.1:69821775-69823259 GCF_001194135.2 Octopus bimaculoides | reverse complement strand
TATATATATATAACGAAAATGAGCCAAGAGAAATAAATCGAAGAGGGTAGTGTCATGCACCTGGATAACCTAGACAAATACTAGTACATGAAATACCTTACAATAAAAATTCTTGATTTATTAAAATTATTCTCTGGAAGATGTATCAAAGTTACTAAATGATAATTATGACCAGATTCAATTCAAAAGGAGAGATAATCTGAAAAGTTAATTTTCTCTAAAATTTACATGCCATTAAGGAAAGGGACAGGCTTATTGTTGCAAAGTATTTAACTTACTGCTATTCGTCTAAGCTTTTCAGGCACATGCCACTTGTCACTTTAATTTATTTCCTTTGACTCAATGATTTTACAAATTATGCAATTTACCAAGACTGTTACTGTTTTCTACTCTGTTTTGATAAGTCTAAGTCCTTTGTTTACTGGAGATTAGCTCGGATGATTCCCATTCTGAAGAAAGCTATTGAGCCAGAAACATGTGTCTACGACAGTTCTACTATCTCCAGGCAATAAACCTGCCTTTCCTTGAAGGCATGCCAGTTTCGGAGAATACTTGAATTTTGAGCTTAGTTCGTTCTCTCAGTCGCGAACAATTATGATCCGTCCTGTAGATGTAGAGATAATATTAAAAACTTTTAATAAATCAAAAATTTTTATTGTAAGGTATATGGCTGGTTCTCGATCAGTTTTGATCGAGTATTCAGTTATTCGACTGAACTGATCCTTGAATTATGGTACATGGCGTAATTTTGACGTGTTTCTTAGGCAGAGTCAATATGGCAGGGTTTTACGTCGTGAATTACAGGTTTCTATATAGTTTACGTCTATCCTACAAAATATGGGTCGACTCAAAATCGCTCAATATGCTACACAGTGGGATCGAACCCGGGACCTCATGGTTGCACGTGCGCATGTATGCATACATGAATGAGTAAACAAATGAAAGAAAGTAACACTCAACACGTTTCATTTGAGTTGCATGTACGAAATAACTATTTAACTCATGTGACTCAAAGTTTTGTAAGAAAACGTCTGTGTCATCAGATGTTCAAATGTCGGATGCGATAGACGTCTTTTACGCACCCACGAAATTTTAAAGTCATATGAAGGTGAGTCAAAGTGTTTTTAAATACTTATATATATGAGAAAGTTGGTATGTGAAAGCACGTGGTTGGATGTATAAAAGATAAGAGTGAAAAAACTACAGAAGGCTTGTGTTACATGATTAAAGTATATATTTAAATTATGTCAGAAAAATGTAAGAAAAATGTTAGAAAAATGTTATAAAATCTTTTTGGTATATAAACATTGTATTTTGAGAAATAACCGGTTTCGTGTTGTCTTTTCAAATTTCTCTACTTCATTGTGTCGTGTTCGTTCCAGTCTGAGAAAGAAGAGTTCTAGATAGGGGGAGGTAATTAGGGATTTCTTCCGGTATAGGGGAGATAATCGAAATCTAGGAGGTGGTAGAATTTGATTAATTTA
>NC_068982.1:69814415-69820723 GCF_001194135.2 Octopus bimaculoides | reverse complement strand
TAATAATGATGATGATGATGATGATGATGATGATAATAATAATAATAATAATAATAATAATAATAATAATAATAATAATAATAATAATAATAATAAATAATAGCAATAGCAACAATAACAATATGTTTAATCGTTTAATTTTAAATGTCAATAGGAATCCAATCTAAAGGGAAATAGTCACGTGTATGAGAACTGAATTTAGTTTCGAGGCGGGTATTTTTCTCGAATGGATGTGGATAATAGACTGTTTGACCATTAGCCAGCCAAGCTGACCACCAGCCAAAGCTTCCCACAGAAATAATGCTATGATTACACATTGATAATACAGCGAAGTCAATATAAAATGCTTCGTGCACATAATAAGTAGATTTGTGCCCAAGATTTTTTGTGCTCCATTCAATATCGTCTGTGCAGACGATAAATATATAATTTGTGAACTGCTTCCGATAATATGCCATAGCGTTTTCAAAATATAGAGCTGGTGCAGTTTTGTATCCAAATTTTACGTTTTTTTCTCTCAAGAAATCGCCTCTTCGAATATGAATACCAATGTATGTCATGGAGTTGTTATTTGTTAGTGAATATCTTTGGCGATGAAACTGGGTTATATTCCTCAGAATATTTTGTGCTTCATCGCGTATTTTTGATTGAAAAGTAAACATAGTTCGAATTTCTGGTTCAACGGAGAAAAAATATAACCAAGATTGGAAATAACCAAACATCAAATAATCTCTATCGTTCGGGTATCTCAAAATGACATTATTGAAGCTACAATGTTTCACATCTGAAATAAGATATTTTGGACATGATATATTCACCAGCAAAGATTCTATCTTGAAGATTTCTTTCAAATGATTCAGTTGTGGACTGTATTTTAAAGTGAAATGCATATCTTTTGCTCTAGCAATACCGAAAACCGAGGCGATCTGGAAGAGATTATTTCCTAGACGTCCTGCAAGATTAAGGCATAATGTTTTCTTTTCTGGAACAATATGACGGGCACTTTGAGGCAAACACCGTAGACAACTTTCATTTGTTAGGTTGAAACAGCGTATGGATTTTTCGACAGATTTCTTATGAGAAAATCCATAAGAAATAAGCATAAATGCTATAAAGCCAGCTGTAGGGGAGAATAAGACAAGAATCAAAAACATATAAATATATACATAGCCAACATACAAAAACACACACACACACTGACACACACACATAGCTATTTTTCTCCTCTCTCTCCTCTCCTCTCTTTATACACACACACACACACACACACACACACACACACACACACACACATATATATATATATATATATTAACTTGTCTTTCCTTCTTTACTTTCTGTCTCTCATTCCATCAACATGCTTAATCATAAATCTCTCCTTCTCTACCTACACAACTGTCGTCACACTTGTCATCCAACTTCTTCCTCTTCTGGTCACTTCAGCATGCCTTGACCGTTCAACCCAGACACGTTATTTCTCCCCATCTTTTCTTTCTCCTCATCTATCCTTTCTGTGGAACGTTTCGTTAAAGACTTCTATTTCTCATGATCGCCAGCTTAATACAACCTATTTGTTCTTTCTCCTCATCTTTGTTTTTTTTATTTTGGGAATATATACAGGGTGGGATGGTTAAATTGTCACCATTTTATATTTTCAATTTCGCGCATGCGTATTGTTTGTTTTTGATATTGTTGACAACACAGTAGTCAGTTGGGCACGGTCTGTGAGAAAACCAGCACCATGACACAATTCACTCTGCCAGAAATTTGGAAACGACATGCTATACTGCTTGGCATTCACGCCGGAAGCTCCAATATGAACAGATGGTGAACACAGAACAACTGTTGACATGCCGTGTCTCCAAAACATGTACCGAGAGTAATAAAAAGCAAACATCCAGTCAACATCATGGTGTTTGGAGTGATCACTAGTCATGACGACGTTATGCCTCTATTCATCTTCTTACACGGCCTCAAACTCAACACGGAGGCTACATCAAGTGCCTGGAGGAGGTAGTGCTGCCTTAGGTGACGAGGGTGGCTGCTGGAAGACCCTATGTCTGGCAAGAGGACTCAGCACCATGGGTGGCTTTCTAAATTTGCCAAGCACTAACCTTTTACTCATATCTCTAACATCTCAATCATGATGGGAACATATATATATATAATTATAATTGTCTTTCGAAAAATATAGCGTAGAAGTGCTCAAGTCAAACCTGAAGCGCTAGACAGGTAAAATAGATACAACAGAAAAGGTTCAAATCAGACTACGATTAATACATACATATACGGGTTTAATTAAGATAAAACAAGAACTGTCCTATATAAAAATATAGAAATATAAAAATATTAATACAAAAAATATACATGGACATATAGATATATAGATATTTAAACATTATAATAATAGGATGTTGATAAAAATAATGAAATATAGAAAAAAGACGTTTTTTAAAAATTCAAAATATAATAGGGAGAAAGTAATAGGCATTAAACAGAGTTTTGGGTAACATGTTAGGGGAAAATAAGGTGTTTCAACGATCGTTTCAGGAGTACATCAGGGAAAAATAGTGTTTATGCTAGATATGGATTTAGTCCCTTACCAGGTATAAGATAATTTGATGCCTTATAGAAGATCGGATAAAGCTATGTAAATTATGGAAGTTTTTATGAGGGCTGATAGGAGAAAAATTAGATTGCCTATTGACTTTCTTAAAATTTATATTTGTATTGGCGATATATTGTGCAACAGAAAATATTGCCAAGTCGAATTTAAATTGTCTCATGAAAGTTGAATAGTGTCTAAGGTTTCAGGAATGAATAGCGCCAGAAAACTTATTTAAAACTGTGGAATTAAACATGCGAAGGATAATGTATGATTCTTTTATACACAATCGACATCTGCTAGTAATCGTATTATATGGTGGGGCCTCATCCATGATTGACTAAAACAATGTATAATTAATGTTGTGTAATTTGAGTTGTGTATGCACCTGGTTAACACCGTAGAATTTTTATGTTTTAACTTATTAAAGGAATTTACATGTATTCTACATCGTTTTTTGAAGTCTTTAGTGCTTCCTATATATACCCTAGCTTGATGTTTATCGTTTAAAGTTTTACTAGTTAATTACTCCATAGAGGACGTCTAAGGAAAGAACGAAAGAACTGGACGAAGTGCTTAGCACGAGGTTTGTTAAGTGCTTAGCACGGGCTATTTATGTTAAAACTAGAAATTTTACACGTTACAGGAATTTACACATCGACAGTGATGTAGACCTCCTTTACTGCAAACAAAAATAAGATGGCAGAGGTCCTAACAGCCTTTTAATGTTGCATCATATCCCTTCGACAACAACTGCTAACTACCAAATGTCAAAGTTCTACCGTAGATCTACTTTGCATACAAGAGGGCAATAACATCATAGGAGTTGAAAAGGAGCTCCTTCGAAAGTATTCCTTGACCGATGTCCGAGGATTTACATTCAGAGAAGTTGTATGACACTGCTACGACAGGTTATCAAAAGAGGGATTGCATAGATATCAGCAAAAGTCATGCATGACTATATTCCGAAGAAGCTGTAAAGTAATAGCAACATTGACAACCAGAGCAGTCTATCCTGGATTAACAACCAAAGTACTAGTTCTTACTTTGAAGGATATGCTTTTGCAATAAAGTAGCAGGAAAGCGAAAAACATGCCTGATGCACCAAAGAAATAGGAATGATGATAAACTAGCTAGGTACGGTTTTCTGGAATCAACATTATGGACGACATCCGATATATATAGCTTTTCGAAAATGTCTTCAGACTATTACCTACCTACAAGATTTAATGTTACGGTTAGAATGCTATATAATGCAATTTATAGAAAGGACAAATCTGAGGAGAAGCTATAATGTTGTAGAGGACGTAACCACACATAATTCGAAAGAATACTGGTAGAGGGTCCCTATCAAAGCTTCAATAAAAGGCAAGTATAACATACTAGATATAATAATCTGGGACAAGAAAGAAATTATGCACTACAGTTGAAATAAGTTCCCTGGAAAATGTTAAATGTTAGTGAAAAGGAGAATATATATGCTGAACTGATGAAAAATCTGCAGGTACTCCATCCAGAGTGTAACTTTAGATTTCTACCATTTGGAGCACACGGCTGCGTGATTAACAAGCATTATTACCAGTCTTGAGAAACTGGGATTCACAAAACCAGAAAGAGTAGCTCTAATCAGAAGATTGCGGCTACAATCTGTGAATGGAACTGTCAGAATATGTAAAACATTCATTAAGTTCAGTATATGATAAGATTCACGTGCACAATGACACTCATGCCTGCACCCACTTGCACTTATATATATATACAGGCATACATTTTTACATGCATACATGTACGCTTGGGCACATATATGTAATTGTATACATACATACATACATACATACATGCATACATACATACATATATACATACATAATGCATACATACATACAAACATACATACATACATACATACATGCATAATACTATTTGATGTCTAAATTCCTTGTGAAAGAGTCTTGTTTCTAGGCGAGAAACTGTTTTTTTCCCACTGATGAAATATTAAAAAAAATATAACGAAGGACTTACGAGGTGCATTCCAGAAGTTTTGAGGTCTTTTGAAGCAAGGCATTTATAACTGTCCTAGATTATTGTAACTTTAGTATATCATTACTATACATCTATTAAGTTGAACTGCCAACTTTTGTTATTCCAGATTGAAGAAGACGGCCGTAACAGGACTTTGAACACTCTCTGCTAAATACTGCTTATCACAGCTGACTTGTTTGCAGAAGGCAGTCGGGATGTGAAGACAATTTAGAAGCTCGCTTTGCAATAAAGTTTTGCCTTAAACTCGGCATAAATGCTACAGAAACTTATGAAATGTTCCAAACAGCTTATGGACAAACTTATACGAGCTGAGCTCTTATTTTTTGCTGACACAAGAGGACAAATAAAGTAAGTCATGATGATCCCCTTTTTCGATAGTAAGAGTGCCATCCACATTCGCTGGGTTCCTTCTGCCCAAACGGTCAACAAAGAGTACTTTGTGGAAGTTTTGAGGGAATTCAGGAAGAAATTTCGTAGCAAAAGGCCAAGGCACCTACACCAGGACAGTGCATCAGTCCACAATTTCATCCTGGTAACCAACTACTTGATAGAGTTGGGCTTCAGAACTGGCCCTCACCCTCCTTGCAGTCTTGACTTTGCTTCCCGTAACTTTCGGCTTTCTCCGCTCTGAAAGAAAGATAAAGGAGGCTGTAATAAAGGCCTTGGATACCTTGGCTACGGAGGGCTTCCATGGGGCCTTCATAAAGTGGTTGGAGTGATACAAGTGCATTCAAGTCAGAAGATCCAACTCTGAAGGCGATTAAACTCTAATCATAGAACTACAAAACTCTAATTTAGAGTTTTGTAGTTGCATGAAATTAGTAAATGTTGTCTCCTGAAAACGTCTCAAAACTTCTAGGAGACACCTTGTACATACATGTATGCATGCATGCATACATAATACATACATACATACATACATACATACCTACCTACCTATCTACCTACCTACTTACCTACCTACCTACATACATACATACATACAAACACATACACACACACATACATACATACATACATACATACATACATACATACATACATACATATATGTGATGGTGCGCTACACCTCATATCTTACATCTTCCATTCCGAACGAATAAAAATAACTATATTTGACGTAATTAAAATAATGTTCTTACCTGGAATAAGTTTTGATAATTTTTTGAAGCAGCAGCTATATTTCCTCATTTTATTCTGGAGGAGATATGAAGCGTCTCATTAGTATATTGCCTCTTGACGTACAACTGGACTCTGAAGTATCAATTGTGTACATCGCACTACGTATTTCTTGTTTTCTCCATATGATAACATTGCAAGTAGAAGAAGAAATATATCAATTCTTCGATTACACAATCTTCATGTTTACTGTTGAAATACAGTTTTCGATTTATGTTAGAAATGAAAATGAAAAATAAAAATAAAATACTTCTACCTTAAATTAATCATTCTATTGTAAACTATCATTATTTATATCTACGCGAGTAAAAGGATCAATATTGCTTTTTTTCTGTCAGATGAGTTTATGTTTATTTCAAAATCTCTCTCCCTCTCACCGACCTCTGTATATATAATAATGGATATATATCGATTGTACTAAATGAATAAGCAGGTGTGCTTCAAGGGGAACAGCTGAGTTTTACCCTAAACACCTATATAT
>NC_068982.1:69813471-69814168 GCF_001194135.2 Octopus bimaculoides | reverse complement strand
TATATATATATATATATATATATATATATGTATATATATATTTTTATGTTTATATATATATAATATATATATATATATATGTGTGTATATATATATAACTGAGAATGTGTGTGTGTGTGTGTATGTGTTTGTATGCGTGCATCACCAAAACTCAAGAACTACCCAACAGATTTCATTCAAATTTTACACATGCCTTACTTAGGGTCCATGCAATGTCTTGGGCCTAAAAAATTGCAACTTCTTGCCTAATGCGAACCCGGAGCAATCTCATATCTCTTACATTATTTCAGTATTACGTGTCAAAAGTGAAACAATAGCATCTCTGTTGTAATGTGAGATAATACTTTCAGTTTTAATAGTCACTATTAACTATTAATAATTTCACTAGGCTCAACTCCCATCCCTTCTTCATCTAACCCTCCTCCCCTCTCCTCTCTTCCTCTCACACCTCCTTACTCCCACCCACCCCACCTTTCTTGCTCTAGCACCTACTTCCTCTAGCACCTACTTCCTCTAGCACCTACTTCCTCTAGCACCTACTTCCGCTCTTCAATCCTACCCACCTTCTCCCTTCCACCCTCTCACTTCATCGTCACCCTTCCCTCGTTACCCCACCCTACACATTCCAACTCCACCACCCCTACACATCCTATCCCACCCCACTCCATACCTTACACCCCACCCTTGCTTCCCCCAC
>NC_068982.1:69805311-69806270 GCF_001194135.2 Octopus bimaculoides | reverse complement strand
TATATATATATATATATATATATATATATATATATATGTATGTATGTATGTATGTATGTATATATGTAAAATTAATGGAAAATAATATGAATGGTTAACACCTTGTAGCCTACTGGTAAAGCACAGTCACTTTCAGAATGATCGTTAGGTACATAGCAAATGAAAGGCAGAAGATGGAATATATGAGAATTTATTATTAATCACGACAATTGTTTCGACACATCTAGCATCGATTCCTCTTGAGTGGGACACTCAACAACTGGTTCAGGAGCATCCATTTGTACAGATGTATCTCGTTGGGTGATAAATAAATACAACTCGTTAAAATAACTTCCGCAGTGTAACTTTCCGTTTTGTAGAGAAAAAAGCAGCGAGACGGAGGAAATATCTTCATTTATATAGAAAATCAAAAATAAAATCCCGGATGACAGAAACGAACACGCAATCCAGCTAGAAAAGTATTTAAAATAACCGTTAACAGGTATGGATGTATAAACGCTCTCGATCAAATAAGCCTAACAACAGATATAGGAATCAGGATGTCCTTTGGTTCAACCCGATTTTCGGCTTGCTTGTTTCTACCAAGATCAATGGAAATTTTTTTGCTGCTTTGGACAGGTGTTTTCCTATATCTGATCGATATCATGCTACTTTTAATCGACACACCGTGAAGGTATCCTACGCCAACTCTGCTAATTTAGAGCAGCTTATGTATCACATAAACAATAGCAAAATGCAGCACAGGTTCAATAACCCACGTACTGGATCTAGCGAACATTTGCATCTAAATACCTTTTTTGGCAGATTTTGTATGGCAACTGAAGGAGGATAAAATGAAGTACAGCATTAATTAGTCCATAGAGTCCCATCCAAGAGGAATCGATGCTAGATGTGATTAATAAGAAATTCTCGCATATAACACCTTCTGCCTTTCATTTGCTATATATATATATATATAT
>NC_068982.1:69802756-69804716 GCF_001194135.2 Octopus bimaculoides | reverse complement strand
GTGTGTCTATGTGTTTTTATATTATTAATAAATTCATAAACTCATCAATAATATACTCAGGAAATCAATATTTAATATTTTGAAAGACATACATCCAACATGACACGGCAACATAATAAATTTAAAATTTAAAACATGAATATACGAAATATAAATATCAGTATATATAAAAATCTGAATATAGATAAATATATGTATGAATATATATGCGTATAAAAATTTATGCGTAATTAGGCATGAATATTGTAAAGTCTAAAATATAAAATATAAAGGAACCTAAAATTTAAAGAGTTAAATATCTTACGATCTATGCAAAACGAAATAACATAACCTAAACATTATTTTAGTGCATAATTTCTCTCTGCATTGTAATACGATAATGTACTAATCGGCTACCTCCCTTCGCTGGAGCCTAGGAGTGTCTAATTTTCCTTTCATTCTTTCATCCTTTATTTTTCTCGTTCACACAATTACTTGTAAATTTGATATATATCTCAGATATATTAATAAGACAATACTGTAACCATAACCGTAAGTACCATACATCACCCATTCATTAAGTAAGTCCTCTTAAAAAATTCATCCCTTGAATATTTTTTATTTGTTTTGTATTCTATTGGTAGATTTAACGGACATGAACAACGCCATTTTTTTCAAATATCAGCGGACCAATTAAGCTGTAGGATTAACTTTGGCCTCACCTTACTCTTCATAGGGGTATTGGGATGAGGTTTCTTGTTAATAAATAATAAGTAATAACATCGCACTAAAGTTTTACCCAAACTGATATACTTATGTATTGATTTCCACAAACAAGTTCACATTAAGGTAACTTTGTTAATTTTTATATGATACTCTATTACATAGCAGTTAGCTTCTAACTTTTGACCCCTGTGATATGGACCATCCCGTTAAACTCACGCCACAACATCTTACCCTCACTATTTCCCCCAGTAAATTGAAATAGGATGTAACTCTCATAACCTGTGGAAATACTTCTGGAAGTGACTTTCTTTACCATAAGATGTAATCCCATAGCTTATGGATATCACCTTGGAATTGACTTCTTTTTACCATTCATTACTATTTTTTATTATGTTATTACTTTATTTAATTTGTGCCTGTAATTCAAAGGGTCAGCTTTGTCACACTGTGTCACGCTGAATATCCCCGAGAACTACGTTAAGGGTACACGTGTCTGTGGAGTGCTCAGCCACTTGCACGTTAATTTCATGAGCAGGTTGTTCCGTTGATCGGATCAACTGGAACCCTCGACGTCGTAATCGACGGAGTGCCAACAACAACGACAACAGCAACAACTTTATTTAATTATCTTACCTTATTTCTTCACATGTCAGATCCTTAACATTATGGTCTCTCTGATGAAGCCTTGGGGCTCAATTATTGTCCAACACTTGTCCAATGTTTGTTCAACCTTTGTCCAATCCTTGTATATTACTGGTATCATATAGAAAACTTAGCAAATTGGGCAACTCCATGGTAGAAACAGCTGTAAGCGTTTACTGTTTTTCACTCATTGATTCTTATTCATTTATTTACTTTTGTTTATCTATTTATTTGCTTGCTTATTTGTTTATTTTGATTACTTATATATATGCTTGTAATTAATTAATGAATAGATCCAACTGAATGTTTTCAGTTTGATGCTTGTTGATTGATTATCCTCTCCCTTTTCTTATTTACCTTATTAATTCTGGGTAAATTTCTTCTTTACCCCCACTTATACCTATCGTTCAATTGCAATACTGCCCTGCAATAGTTGGATATAAATACGTAGGTATACATTCAGTAGTTTATTGGATATTTATTATCTCTTAGATGGTTGCTTAACCTCTAACTCATATGGACATATATATATATATATATATATATATATATATATACATACATACATACATATATATATATATATATATATATATATATATATATATATATA
>NC_068982.1:69801245-69801571 GCF_001194135.2 Octopus bimaculoides | reverse complement strand
TTATTATTATTATTATTATTATTATTATTATTATTATTATTATTATTATTATTATTATTATTATTATTATTATTTTTATTTTAGACCTGACGAGTGACTATATTTTTGAATAGATTTAATTGTAGATCGATTTGATTATTAATCGAATTATTGATCGAATTGGTTTTATTAGTTATGTATTTGAAAATATAGCCCCGAAACGCGCGTAGTCATTTTGATACCATTTACTAGTTATTCTTTTATGTACTTTATTGATTTTAGAATAAGGTTTTTATGATATTTATTTTCTAGAGAGTATGAATTACATTCTTCATTATTGAATTATT
>NC_068982.1:69798576-69801235 GCF_001194135.2 Octopus bimaculoides | reverse complement strand
ATATATGTATATGTATATATATGTGTGGATATATATGGATATATATATGTATATATGGATATATATATACTCTTTTACTCCTTTCAACCATGAGGCCGTGGTCATGCTGGAGCACCACCATGTTCTTTTTGACTTTCTCAGTCTGGGTGTTTCACATCACCACTCCTCTATGTACCTTTATCCCAGCTGTTGGTACATTTGGTGTATAATGGAGGTTTATTCCGCTGCCCTCGTTTGTACCTCATGTCGAGTTCATTCGGTATTGTGGAGAGGAGGATGCCTAGTTCCTTTTTGAAGACATCTACTTGCACCTTAGGCAATTTTTTAAATTTTTGTAGCAGGGCATTGAAGAACTGTGGGCCTTTGAATCCTGGTCCATAATTTAGATGAAGTGGATGATACCTTTGTTACAATACAATGGCGGTCAGTTCTCGCATTTGTATTCACTCAATGCCAAAGTTAGGTGCTAGCCCTTCTAGGATTTTCCCTATGTATATTATTGCATATCTCTCACGCCTTCGCTCCAGGGAGTAAAGCTTAGTTTTCTCAGTCTATCCTCGTAGCTTATCCGCTGCACTGTTTCAATCTTTTTAGTGTAGTGGCGTTGGACTGCTTCAAGCTCCGCTGTGAGTTTGGCACTATGTGGTGACAATAACTGGGAGCAGTAGTCCAGGCGGCTGAGAACAAAGGTTCTCCACAAGGTCAACATAGTTTCTTGGTCTCTTGTCTTGAAGGACCTCAGTATCCATCCTTCCAGTTGTCTGCACTTGGCTGCCATCTTGCTTATGTGCATATGAAATGATGCGTCATTGCACATGCTGATCTCCAAGTCTTTCACTGCCTGTGACTCTAGGATTGTAGTGCCCTCGGGTCCTGTAAATGTAGATTGTACTATATTTGTGAGTTGATGGTGCAGTGCTTGAAAATTTCCAGCATTAAACTGCATGTATATTGAGTTTAGGTCCCGCTGTAAGCTTATGACATCCTCTTGGTTTTTTATTGCCTGTGATAATTTTGTATCATCGGCATAGCTACCGACAGTATATATACACATATATATATATATATATATGTGGATATATCTATATGTGTATATAAATATATATATACATATAGATATATGTGTGTGTGTGTGTGTGTATTAGCGAAGCAAATGACCATCATTGACGATTCACTTACACCAAGTAAATATCTGATATTTTGAAATTATATTTCTTATATAAGCACAATGAATCATTTATTTATTTAGACATAGGAAAAGTAGACTGTGTGACATTTAGATATTTCTCGACAGTTACAGTAATAAAACGGAAATGGAAAAAGCAACAACTAACGCACAATACAATACAGCAAAACTATTTTCTATTTTGTCAATGGTTTCTATTTAGATCTTTTTCATGTTACTGTACAATAAATAAGAATAAAAGCGTATTAAATCATATTAAAATACGTACAGTACATGTTAAGATATACACCATAAAGTAGTGTAGCTTAGTGAACGAAGTCAGGAAATCAGCTGTGTTGTCTTATTTATCGGTCTTTCGGAGCTCATATTGCACTGTAGTTCCAATATCTACCGTTAGGCGTCGTTGTCACTCGTGATTTCCGCAATTGTTTTGAATTTAGATTTGTTTACGTCTGTTTATCAGCTACTTTCTCATTCTCATTCATTCGTGACTTTATTTTTTGTCCCCATGGCTCCTAAGAAAATTCATAGTGAAAGTGCTAAGTGTCATACTATAACGCTGGAAGATAAACTGGCTGTGATAAAACACCATGAAAAAGGTGAAAAAGTGGTCCCAATTGCACGATCTTTTGGGGTGAGTCGGACAACTGTATCGACGATTGTACATAATAAGGACAAGATTTTAGCACATATCAAATCTGAAACCTCAGGGATGAAGAACAATGTCATAAATAAGAAGAGAAACAAAATCTTTGAAGAGATGGAAAGTCTTCTTTCGCTTTGGATTGTTAGGTTGAATCGTCAGCGTGCCACTATTAGTCAAGAAATCATTCAAGAGAAAGCATTGTCTTTGTTTGAGGACCCGAAGAAAAAATATCCAGGTGAGAAAGATGTAGAGTTCAAGGCAAGTCGAGGATAGTTCATGAGATTTAAGGAGCGAAGAAGTTATCACTCTATTAAGAAGCAAGGTGAAAGTGCATCAGCTGACGAACAAGCAGCAGCAGAATTTTCTAACGCATTAAAGAAAATCATCGAAGAAACGGGTTTCTTCCCGAACAGATTTTTAACGTAGACGAAACTGGATTGTATTGGAAAAAATTGCCAGACCATTCATTCATTTTCAAGGAGGAGAAAACTATTTCAGGCTACAAGGTTTCACCTGCACTTTTACCAATATCATCTATTGCATCTCCTGCTCTCTCTGTCATTCTCTGTATATCGGACAAGCGAGACGCTGCTTGGCTGACCGGTTCGCGGAACACCTCCGAGACATCCACCTCGGCAATGACACCTCGGTCTCACGCCATTTCCGCTCTACCGGTCACTCTTTGCAACACCTGTCTGTGTTCGGATTGTCCTTGCACAGAGGCTATCCGGACTCCCGTTTGCGCCGTGAACAGGGATTAATCTTCTCTTTTCGCTCCTTTGCGCCACATGGGATCAACTCTCCTCCCCTCTTTGTCTAACCTCCTC
>NC_068982.1:69796888-69797709 GCF_001194135.2 Octopus bimaculoides | reverse complement strand
GGGATCACTACCACTTTGTTATCTCCCTTCTTCTTAGCTCTCCTGTGTGACCCTTCTGTCCGGTATTCGCCATGATAATCGCTAACCACTACACACAATTTTTTCTCACCTTGTTTCTCTCTTTGTTTCTTTCTATGTTCTTTTCTGTGGAAGAGCGTAGGCTCACACACTCATATACACGCACGTACGCACGCAGGTTGTTTTAATCGATTTTCTCTGTAAGTATGGGGGTTATGAAAAAATAGAAAGCGCGTTCCAATCTATGCATCTGTCTCCACACGTGTGCCATTTTTCACGAGAATCCACCCAGCCGTTTGGCCGTGAACCTCAAGATAAGAAAGAATGCAGCGATCGACCAACTTCAATTTATATTATAGATATATACATAAACACATAATATATATATAGGGTATGATAATAGTTTCACTTTTAATACTTTCACTATGTATATATTATATACATAGTGAAACCTTCTAAAAGTAAAAGTATTATATCATATAACAATAGAGATGTTATTGTTTCACTTTTGATACGTAATACCGAAACAGTCTAAGAGTTTGCTCCGAGCTCGCATTAGGCAAGAAGTAGAAAAGTGCATGTGTAAAATTTGAATGAAATCGGTTGGGTAGTTCTCGAGATTTAGTGATGCACACATACAGACGGACAGATATTCTCAGTTTTATATATGCTCATATATTGTTTACAACAAAAAAAAGAAGGGCAAAAAAATAAAATAAAATAAAATAAAATAAAATAAAATAAAAAGAAAGGGGGAAAAAAGAGAAGCTGCACGTATAACACATAACTTAGAAGCAGCGTCA
>NC_068982.1:69795108-69796207 GCF_001194135.2 Octopus bimaculoides | reverse complement strand
TGTGTGAGACATGTATTTTCTGCCAGGCTATTTGTAATGAAAAGTCGATATTGTGGCAGTTAATGCAAAATAAAAAAAAAAAATTAAAAAATCAATTCGTGCGAAAGTACACAAGCGAAACAATGCCCTGAAACGAATCAAATCCCTGTAAATATGAGATATTTATAGCAACTCAGTAGCCAACAAATTCAGTATATATGGGTGTAGTTTTATTGTATACTCTCCTTGATGCATTTCTACTTTATGGCTCTTCATATTCCATCAAAATTAAACAAAATATCTTGATAATAGTGTTGTTATTTGCTTACACGCACACTCATACGTACACGTGCATACACACACGCACATGCATGCACGAACGCAAGCACGCGCGCGCGCACACACACACAGAGACTTACATATATGGATAGGAAAATTTACTAACACATTCACACCTCCAGTTTATATAAAAGAAGACGATGTTTACAAGGAAGCTTACTGCTTTTGGGTGACATTTGTTATTTTAGAATATGTTCCTTCGATACGAACAGCTGCACATAATAAATTAGTTTAATCGAATTAAACAAATATTAGTAATGACCTACAACATGTGTTGGTGTCTCAAAAAAATTGGAACACGGACTTATCCAGATTAAGTGTACGATGATGGCTGTTGACTCACTGACTTTCAATCGCTCAATCAACTAATCTTGAAGCGCGCACGCACACACATACACACACACGTGTATTTGTAGGCATGGCTGTGCGGTAAGAGGTTTGCTTCCTAACTATTGCATACCACATTGGGTAAATGGGATCTTTTTTAAAACGGGGGCCACATTTTTCATTAACGAAACACTTTGAAACTTGGAACACTGGTAGAATGTGTCATATAAAACATCTTTTTCTCTTAGTCTTCTTTAAAAAAAAAAGAAATCCATAAGTTATTCCATGTTAAAGTTGTCGTATTTCTGTAATTTCAACCAATCACTGACGTCCATTCAGCCGATATACATTAAGCGCCGACTACATAAACAAACGATTCTGAAACAATTAACCCTAACCCTAACCCTAACCCTAGGGTTTAGGGTTAGGGTTAGGGTTAGGGTTAAAGCAAATT
>NC_068982.1:69788602-69794760 GCF_001194135.2 Octopus bimaculoides | reverse complement strand
AGATCCGGTAAATGTCTTGTGTTATAGACCCTGGCTGACTAAAGCGGATTTGGTAGACGGAAAATGAAAGAAGCCACTCGTATGGACCTTTGTGGTTTTCGTCACTGTTTACAATTATCTCCCCACACAAAAAAAAAAAAAAAAAATATAGGATTTAATGTATCATATGTAATTTTTGACGCTGAATCCGAATTTTTTCATTTATTCTAGAAAAATTTTGCAAAAATTTCACAGGTATTCAATTTCAGAATTTCAGCCAATCAGAAAGCAACATGTTTCGCTGCCTATTCCATCATCAGGGAGGAGGGGGACATCGGCATATCAAAACATTAAACTCGGATTTTATAAAATAAATTATCTTTCTCGTACCACCTTCTCCTCCTTGTACACAAGCGCAGCATCTTTGGTCACTATGGAAACAGTTCTTCGCAATCAGCTATGCAACACGTGGTGTTTACTTGCTTTCGTTACAATGGAAATACAAATTTCCTCCATGGTGATATGTAAAATACTTGCTTCTGATTGGCTAAAATACCCAAATTTTGCAAATTCTAAAGACTAACAACTTTTTAATTATGGCTTTATAGGAAAAATGAATTTCGTTTTCATAATTAGTAAACAAAACTTAATCAGGATACCAATTTTGAAAACAAATGGAACAAAACTGTAAACAGTGACGAAAACCACATTTACATGGAGTTAAAGATATGTCTAGTCGTAGAGTGATCAATGATTTCGCATCCATAAAGCGCTTAGATTTATAAACGAATTGTCAGACTCTAATGGCCGAAGGCATATAACCTCTCTTCAAACTGGAGATAGAAAACCGTTGCGGTCATTTAATTTATAAACAAAAGAATTTTGAGCTTTAAACGGGACGAGTTATCTCTCTGAGACCTGTCTGGTTGGCAAATCTTATGGACCTAAAGGGTCAACAGGGAATCTCCGCTCTTATGCTGGTTCCGGTCTGCAAGTAATTTTTACAGCTCTAATCGACGAACGGGGAATCCCAAGCCTGCAGCAGGTAGCGTTTGAAATAGAGGCGTGATTTACAGATGTCACGTCTTGCGTTTAAGATATATCTCGGTTTCAGTAAATCGTTAGGGATCATTGCTTGCTCTGCTATGCAAAGCTGGCATCGTCCACTCCCGTTTATACAGGGCTCTGGCTGCTCAATGATCCTCCATTTAATTTCGTATGGAGTTCCTTTATCCTTAAGGCACCGCACATGACTGGCCAAGGCGTGACGTAACAGCTTTCCGGAATCCTAAAAGAGGACCTGTGGTTGTACAGACATCGCTAACTTTTAGAGTGTGCTTCTTTTTCGGATATATGATCCACTAACAATCCATTCGCGTCCTGGACACAGAGTTTCTTACTAAGGCCACCACGTTCGATAGCTGTACCGACACTACGCGCTTCTACATATTCACGAATGCCACATCTCTCGGATAACGTGGAAGTTATCCAATGAGCCTGTTCATTGGAAAGACGTAGAAATCGTTGTAGTCGTCTGAAAAAGGAGGCAAAAATCCCCGAAACAGTGTGTTCGTTGCCTCAGGGCTATTATTAGTTAATGCGTATGACTGCTAATCATTTATCTTTTGTGTGCAGTTTAAAACATATTTGTATTTAATAGCACTATATCAAATATATGAGCAGTGGTCTAGTGCGGATCGTATATGAACTAAGTGATGAGTGAGGGTGGGAGAGCTATCAGCTGATAAAGTCTGAAAAACGATTTCGTCTAGAAGAGACCGAAACTTGATTGGGAGTGTACATTATCATCATGGAATATTGTTAGAGATTTTCATTTGAATGTATGTTGTGCAATCGTAAGGCGAGTGTATTGATTTCATAACATATGCTGCAATCGTGTCTTAGTGCTGTTGAAAGAATTATTGTTATCATTGGAGGATATTTTTGTGGTCCCTGTATACAAAAGTATAATACGTTTGACGTGAGTTGTCTAGTTTACATATATGTGACATCTGTATGAGGAAAGTTAACGTGGAATGACGATGAGAGTATGCGTGTGTGTTTAGAAATAATAGTGAGGGCTTCTTTGCTTACAGAAAGTCGTAGGTTGGAAAGATAAATCGATATTTGAAGTAAGCCTAAAGTAAAAGTACGTTGGCTGAAAAAAATTCTTACCGCCACGTGTTACGATGGCGCGGTCTGACAAGGTAAATTCTGACCCAAGAGATGAAAGGCGTATTTAATCCATAGGCATGCAACATTGATAGGATCACGTGTCACATAGAGTGAAATGCATTGCAGATGGTCAATATAAGAAAATTGTTTTCACCAAAGTTCTCAAGGGCCTGAGCTCATGATTAGGAAAGATTTGCCTTTGATCTGTTTCTATGGAAATCGTACAGGTGGTCACAGTGTATGGAAGTAACCCAAAGTGATGAAGATGGTTTCTTACTACTCTTTCCATCATTGAAATATTGGTCGCGTTCCAGTAGATTAGGGATTATCACAATAGACATGGAAAATATGGAGAGTTTGGCTATAATAAAGCTAGATTACTTGGGAGAGTAATACTTGGAATATCATTATCTTTTTACGAACGAAAGCGAGAGGAAGAGTGTTGTCAAAATTGAAAGTAAAAAAAAAACAGCATTAGTTACAAATTCATGTAGTAAGGTGCACTTAAAGGCCGACGTGTGCAGTCTGTTATATACTTACATTTGTGCAAGTATCGACTTTTGTGTGTGCGTGCATGTGCTGTACCATAAACCAATATTTAATTAAATCCATATTTTGGTTGCATGCATTTATCCAAGTCGATATTAGCAATATTTAACGGATATTATGCATGGTAGGGGAAAAAAATTGGTGGTATCTAATCATATCTTTACTTCGTAGCTATTCGGTGCAAAAATTATCAAATCATAAAAGTAAATACTACTGAAAAAAAACCCCACACTAGAAGCGTTCAGAAATGTTTTTTTTTTATCAAAGATAAGACGTCTGGAATGACGATTAATCCACCAACTACAGACAGCATAAAAATTGCTACAACACCCATAGTCTAGGAGGATGTGCGCTCATCCGGGGCACTGATTTTCGTAGCTAAATATTGAGAAGTTGCTTTCTTTTCAACTGTAAGTTCTTTCCGCGTTTCTTGCATACGTTTCTCAAGTTGTTCTTCTGTCTCCGAAGGTATGATAGGCGTTTTATTGCAGCGACAGATACATTTGTTTCCATTGGATTCTGGAGGGGAAAATAAAATGTGAAATCAGTAAAATGTGAAATCAGTAAAATGAAAAGTAAGTAAAATGTTGTTTATATTGACTAGGCCAATGATCAAAGATAATCTAACCGCTGGTTTCTCATCATTTTTCTTTCCATAAATAGCATGTATAGAACTATATTTAACATATTCTTCTTTTTATAAAGGCATAATTTGAGAGGAAAATTTGGCTATTATTTGTAGCAGACTGAGTGACCACATTTAAACTACTAATGACCCAATATTATGGTTTATCTTCGGTACTTGGTATATCCTTAAAATGTTGGATTGTTATAACTCTCACTTCGGCATACAGTATACTTAGTAAAACCAGTAAAATCACGATCATCTCTGATCATCTCCGGTACTTCACGCACTTCTCTTTACTTATAGTGATTAGGTTATTCCATTCGTGCATCATTATTACTAATTTCCTACAACATCTCCCCTTTTAAGTTTTTCTTAGGAAGTGTCATTTTATTTAACTATAATTTTTTTATTCACTCCACCTCCCTTTCTTGGACAATTTTTTCGTACAATTCAATATTTTGCGCTTGGTATCTATTTTCAGGAACTCTGTACGTTTTCGTTTCCTATGATGGGAATTCAAAGGCTTTATTTATGCAACACAACTTATGTTTCGGCAGCCTACGTTCATTAGTTAGGAATTTTTCATATTCATAAGATATAATTTAAAATTATTCTTAGCATCTCTGAATATGAAGTTTTGGTCCTCATTATAATGTAGATACTTCTTCAGGTGCTACATTTATGTTTCTGTCGATGTTCTGCACTTAAAGACATTTACCATTTTACACCAATCAAAACATTTCATTAAAATTTTGGGTGTTACTTGTGATTCGTCACAGATAACCAAAGTAATAAGCACGTACCCACATCACCACCACTACCATCACCGCCACCACGAAAAGATAAACATCGAAGTTGAGCAAAGAGGTCAGACCTCCTCATCAACTTCTGGTTGTTGATTATGATAGAACAAACATGGAAAACATAAAACAAAAAATCATTTCAACATTATCAAAGACTGATGAACTCAGTAGAGTCAACGGCTATCCAACAGCTGGGTGTGAGAGATGTTTCTGTTTAGACATCTCTTTAGAAGAAAGAAATTCGGAAATGACACCCGCCTCTTTGCGAAGCCAAATATTTTGCTCTTGCTCGTTTCTGGATTACTTTGTTTTGTGGATGAAGGTCATAGTGGTATTGTATCGACTGTTACTGTCTTTAGATTTCAGCATGGGTATTGTTGACAACAATTGTCTTTAACGTCTAGAATAAAATAACTTGCCAGTGATGGTCATACACGTGCACGACCTGACAGCTGTCGTCTATGCAACCGACTTTATACTTTGTAGCTTCATTCTTTACGTGAATCTTTGTTGTGTAACTACCCTATAAAGCGGCGAACTGGCAGAATTGTTAGCACGTCATACGAAATGGTTAGCGGCATTTATTCAAGTTCTTTACATTCTTAGTTGGGTGGAATTTGAAATCGGAATTTGAAAAACCAGAAGAAATTCTGCAAATGATTTTCTCCGAACCTCTGATTATTCTGTTAGAAATAGTTTTGCCTTATAATTTCGAAAATTAGATGTTACTTTTTCCGTTTCCCTGACATTATTTGGTACTGTGAAGAAATACGTTTGTCACACGTCTATATAAATGACCTATGTCCATCAGCCACCAACCAGGTGCCTGCTCAACCTGTGTTCAAGGTGTCGGTTTGCCAAGACTTTCCAGCTCCCTTTGTGCTGCGAGTATACAATCAGCCATGACTGCTGTTTCCCATTCTTTGATATCGTTAGTTCACAAACGTCTTTCACAGCCTGTTGCTCTGTTTCCACAACTTCTCGGACAGTGACTCATGGTGTGTTTATGTCCAAGATAAGATAACTTCATGGACTTAATTTTTCGACAATAGGTGTCGTTATACTTTCATCTTTTCTAGTACTGCAGTGTCTGTTACCCTGTCTTCCCAGCTTATTCTTCCCGATCTGCGAAAGATTCGCATCTCAAGGGCATCTTTCTTTTTTTCCATTGCTCTGCACATTGCCCAAGTTTCAGGCCAGAAAAGAACAACCGTCATAATATATCAGTTTACTAGCTTCAATTTTAGGTGCAACGTTATGTTTTTTGAAGTGAAGATTTCCTTTTCTTATAAATACAAGTTTAGCTATGTCTATATATAAATGAATTATTGAGTTCATTTAAGAAATGAATCGTCAAAACATCAGTCAAATACCTGTTGTAAGTGAATCATCTGTGGTGGTCGTTTGGTTTGTTAGTATTGTACCGGATATATGTTTTCGATTATCTGTTGAAGACAAAACAGGAATGGAAATGAAATGAATAAAAATGACAATAAATATGTTTAAAAATATTTTCTTCACAAAGACGTTTGTATTGATTGATTGATTATATCAAAGAGTTGCAGTGATTATCGTATTTAAAGTTAAATCTAACATCTATTCCTCCTTGTTGTTTATTATCAAAGTGTATGTATGTATGTATATATGCTTGTATGATTGTGTGTATGTATGTATGTATGTATGTATGTATGTATGTATGTATGTATGTATGTATGTGTGTATGTATATATATATGTGTGTGTGTGTGTGTGTGTGTGTGTGTGTGTGAAAGAAGGTTTGAAAATGCAATTTTAAAGATGTTTATTCACTTGACCGCCCAAAATTGCTTTAAAATTGCATGTATATATATATGTGTGTATATATATATGTATATATATATGTACATATATATATATGTATATATATATGTATATGTATATATACATATATGTATATATATATACATATATATATATGTGTGTACATATATATAATATATATAAATATATATGTATACACACACACACATACACACACACACATAT
>NC_068982.1:69779816-69788086 GCF_001194135.2 Octopus bimaculoides | reverse complement strand
TATATATATATATATATATATATATATATATATATATATATAGAGAGAGAGAGAGAGAGAGAGAGAGAGAGAGAGAGAGAGAGAGAGTGTGTGTGTGTGTGTGTATGTACGCGTGTGAGGGAAGAGAGGTTAATATATATGTGTATGTGTGAATGTATATGCATTTATATATTAATATACACATATATATTCGTGATGTTAATATACAGAGAATGATTTAATTACAAACCATAAACAAAACAGAAAATGATTTTGTTGTATTGTGTCGTGTGTTAGTTGTTGCCTTTTCCATTCCCCACATATTATTGGAACTCTTGAGAAATACCTAAATATCATACAAGTC
Source organism: Octopus bimaculoides (assembly GCF_001194135.2). Lineage (NCBI taxonomy): Eukaryota > Metazoa > Mollusca > Cephalopoda > Octopoda > Octopodidae > Octopus > Octopus bimaculoides. The sequence continues at coordinate 69,787,743 of NC_068982.1, read as the reverse complement.
TACGTTTCCGATGTCTATATAGATATATGATTTATTGTGCTCATGTAAAAAATGAAGTTTCGAAATACCCGTTGTAAGTGAATCGTCAGTGGTGGTCATCTGGTTTGTTAGTACTGTACGACTTTGATTATCTGTAAAAAATCAAAAACGAAACGGGAATGAAAATGAAATAAACTGAAGCAATTAATACATTGCAAGAACCTCTTATACATGTATGCTAGCATAGCCGTGTTGTCAAAAATGCTGAGAGTTTTATTAGCGATAGAAAATGGTGCACCAAAACAATGGGAGAAACCATTAATAAATGTTAGCAACCGTGTAAATATATGTACAGACACAGAATTCAAGCATTTGAACAGATACAGTTGTAATGTCTCGGTTGAAAATATTACCGTCCATGTAATATATATATCTTATATGATAAAATAGAGTTTGTGTGTGTGTATGTGTGTGTATGTGTGTGTATGCATTGTGTGCGCGTGCGTGCGCGTATATTCCTTATGGATTCGAAAACTGAGTTGTCGATTTTCACGTATGAGGTGTCAAAAGATTCAGTAACCTTTCGACTATCAAATAAAGTATGTTTATTACACGACTCTTTTTTACTACAAAAATAACATAGAAAACGAGGTCAGGTCGCACAATTTTCAGGTCCTTCGCTAAGGGAGGCAACTCTGCTTGAACAATCTTAAGATACATAGAGCTTTACCAGGGAATGAAACGTCGAAGATTTGCCGTCAACTTTATTAATATTATTTAGTAGATAACAGGATTTTTCAAAATTCTTTACACATCAAATGGACTCTGTTTCTGCCAAATTGGGACCAGTTTGTTCAAGGCAATCAGAATCCCCAGCAACCCAAACGAGTGGCACTTTTTTATCGACAGCTTATCCATAAGCCTAAAAGCCGTGCAAATCCATAAGCGGACAGTATCCATCGCTTCTCTTGAGCTAATCAATGCAACTCAAAAGAGAAGCTTTACTAGATGACTTGAAGTAATATTTTTATGGTGGTGGTGGTGGGGGGTGGGGCTTGGTGATTATCACTGACTTGGAAATGGTGGCATTTCCGATGGGTATTCAAGGCGGCTATTCTAAGTTTTCCTGTTATCTTTGCATTTGGGACAGCAGGAATATTATACAAGAGGTGTCTCTGGCCGCAACTAAGTTACTCGTAAGGAGGCACAACGTCAAGTGTGAGCCATTGGTGAACTTTTTGAAGGCGTTGTTATCACCACTATACATAAATTTTGATTTTAAGAAACAATTTGTCACGGCTCTTGATAAGTTATCTGACTCCTTTATGTGTCTTCAAGACTCCTCCCATAATCTGTCAGAGGCAAAGATCAATGCAAGTATCTTTGTCTGACTCGTGCCGTCTTTAGGTACGGATACACCGGTCACTTACCCTGGGGTTCCACCAGTATAGGGATCCACTGCAAATCTGTATGTTGTAATTATGTCCGTTGGCCTATAGTGCTCTTGGAGTGGATCTGTGTCAGACCTCAGATAAAGAAGATCCTTGACTGTACGGATTTCTCCAAGTTACTCAGTAAGAAGAGAAAAAAGGCAGTTGAGAGCAATTTTGTCGCTGCGATTCGGGTTTTCTTTTACAATCACACTACAAACATGTATGTGGAACTGTTTGATACTCTGGTGAAGAACTACAGCAAAATATGCAGCCGAAAGTTCTCGAAACTTTATATCCTTTATGCTCGTCTTGATAAATTCAAGGAGAACATAGAAGAGTACTCAGAGGTGCCACAATCAAAAAGCTTATAACGAACACAAGATGGATGACTATATTTGAGGGCTGATGCTTGAAAGTGATTTACATCACAATCGTAAATCTCGAAAAGCTGCTCACTTCTAAACTTTTAAACAACGTATGATTAAATACAAGTTAAATTTGATTCTTATGCTAGTTATTCTTTCTTTCAAATCTTATATGAATGAAAACGAACAAATTCATCCGTTTTCCAAATAGGAAATTGATAAATATCAAAATAGCATTATCCATGTTGCAAATGCAAAGTGTGAAGGAAATAATAATAACCATTTTCTATGCTTTTTCGACAGAAGTAATTTGCAAATAACCTTGCTATCCAAGGACAAAAACTTTTACATAGTATTATCGAAGAAATTATTAAAATATTTTGTTTCCCCGTGACAATTTAATTCAGAAAGTAAATTTTCTACTTTATCGAAGAAAGGGTATAAAGTTCTTTCCTTTTGTGCGTTACTAAATTTAGTATCTGAACTTACTTAATTACGATGTGGAGCAAGCGGTTTTGTTTTGTTTGTTTAATCACTCGACCAATTAAAATAATAATTGCAATTCGAGTGAGTTTTCTATAGTATACGAGATAGGTTAAAAACTAATGTTCAGTATTGTCGCTGCTTTTTACTAATAACAGAATATTTACGCAGCAAGAAGAATTAAAGTACTCAATACACGTATCGAAACGTGTATTGAGTACTTTAATTCCGAGAGAAATCAGCCATGCTTGACCTTCGGATGAGTTGGGCGAAAACAAAGCTGAAGCATGTCGGCAATAGCCCGGATCTTCCCCTGCTCCGTATTGGCCCCGATGTCGTGGATTTTGTCAGCTCCTTCATTTATCTGGGCTCCACAGTCACCAGCAATGGTGATCTGACCCCGGAGATCAGCCGCATATGTGGTCTAATTGCTGAGGCGATGCACTCCTTATATGGAAGCTCCTTTGGCGCCACTCGTCTATCTCCCAGAAGACGAAACTCCGCATCTACAGCGCATCGTTCTTCTCTGTACTCCTCTATGGAGTAGAAACGTGGCCCCTCATGAAGACCTTGGCAAAAAGGATCAACGTCTTCGATAGCAGACTCCTAAGACCATCGAGAACATCAGATAGTACCATCGCGTTGCCAACGAAGAGCTGCATTAGCCCATAGCCTCCCACCTTATACTCATTCGTTGCATGCACTAGTAGGGACACGTCCTCCGCCTCTCTCCATTTAAATCTTGCTCTCGTTCGACACAGCAGCTGTGGATTGGAAAAGACCCCGTGCCAGACCTCGCATCAAACGGCTGGACATGATTAAGGAAAATCTCCAGAGGATCGATGTCATCTTGGCAGAAGCAGTGGAACTGGCCAGCAATGGAGGGTACTGGTGAACCCGGTCGGCTCTATGTACGATGACACCACTGGGACCGCTAGCTTGGGATGATCCCTGCTGCACCGAGAAGTGTATGAGCTGAGCTGAACCGTTACAGAGTAACACAATGAAGTTTGAACAAAATTTTACCATCAGACCAGGGCATGCGTTATGGGTACCACCGTGGCAGTTAACATTGCTAACGTGTTCACGACAAAATGTGAGGCACAGTTAATGGAGACATTTAAATTCCTGCACGGTCAGTCATGAACCAATACTCTGGTTATAGTTCATTGATGACATATTTTTAGTGGTGTGTGTGGAGGTATCGCAGGATAGTTTAGTTAACTTGCATTTCTGTGACTGCTTCTCATAAAACTATGGATTTAAATTCAATATAAAATTCTCATCGAGTTTTTCAAGAACTAGCATCGAAAATTTAGACATAAAAAGTTAAGTTTTCAGAAGGCCAAATAACGACAGAGTTATTTTGCAAACCTACGTCATCCCAAATTTTCCTTCTCTGCTGCTCCGATCATCCACATCATGCAATTAAGTTAAATCTGAAGTCCAGTTTTTGAACTGACATAAGGAATTATTGGAGACATGCAACTTTTTCTGTGCGTCATTATGTGAAACGCGGTTATAGTGAATCACGACTAAAGAAAATTGCAAACGACATAACTAAAATTAGCAAAGGAAGTCAAACTTTCACGTCTAATTTTAGCAGCCAAAGTAAACTTTATGACCGAATTTTAAAACATCTGAGCTTACGTAACATCATGTGAAACAAGTGGTTTTGTTTTGTTTGTTTAATCATTCAACTAATTAAAATAAGTAAATAATCACAATTTCTGATGAGTTTTCTAGAATACAAGATAGGTTAAAAACTAATGTTCAGTAATTGATGCTGATTTTTACTGATAACAGAATATTTACGCAGCCAGAAGGATTTAGGTACTCAAAATACATATTAAAACTTGGTATTTTTCAAAGCTCCAAATTTACAACTACGTAATTGGTTTTTTCAAAAATATTTTGCTTGTTTCATTTATTGGAGTGCAGTAATACTGGGACACCGCCTTGTAGGGTTAATTTTTTAAAAGTTTGGTATCTGTTTTATCGGTCACTTCTGACGAACCTCTAAACTATGTGGACGTAAACTAACCAACACCGGTTGTCAAGCGGTGGAGTTTCAAACACAAAGACACACACATACAGGCATGTATACATTGCATACAGTTACCGTCTACTAAATTCACTCTTGAGGCATTGGTTGATCCGGGTCTATAGTAGAAGACACTTGCTCAAGATGTCTCGCAGTGGGACCGAATCCGAAACCACAGGATTGCAAAGTGAGTTTCTCAAACGCATAGCCATGCCTGCGCATATAAAATATTTGTCTATTACAAAAATGAAATAAGGACGATGTGGGTGATAATCACTTTAAACTACAGACAAAAGTATGTCTATAAAACATGGGTAGGAAGACAATGCCTGAGAATTGCAGTTCTGGGTTGGAAGGTTTTATCAAATTGGCTAATGGATACCTTAGGGATGACGTGAAGAACAGGTTCCCAATCATATATGTCATTTATATTTGCAATCATACACGCACACAAAGAGAATTAAAATCTCTTCCGTTCAATGTTTTCATAATAATAGTGGCCTATAATTGAACAAGGTGACAAGTTTGAGGGAGAAGTACAGTCAGCTTAGTTCAAGCACAATACCTACCTCGAAAAAAAGGAAAACAAACTCGACTCTAGCTGGATTTGAACTCGGTACGTAAAGTAACATACCCGAACACAAGATCTTTTAGCTGTCGTTCTACCGTTCCAGCCACCTTCTACTGTACTCTAATAATATTTAAGGCTGCAAACTGAGAGAATCGCAGCACGTCGGATAAAATGTTCAGCGGCATTTCTTCCGGCGTGTTATGGTTTGAGTTCAAATGCCACCGAGTTTGACTTTGCTTTTCATCCTTTCGGAGTCAATGACTGGGGCCAATGCAATCGACTTGTCACTTCTCTCAAAATTGCTGATGTGCCAAAATTAGAAAGATTATTTATTAACAACTCAACAATACAATTTTAAGTGCAGTAGATTCAGATAAATTTTCTGGCAGCAGAATACTATCAAAATGTTTTATAGGAAACTGTCATAATCAGGAAAGTATGCGGAAGGCAGCAGCTTTGCTTAAAAAAAAAAGACAGATAAGAACTTTAGTGTCCTAACAGCAGCGTGATCACGTTAAGCAAATAGACAAACGATATCGATATCCAATAGAAATCTCACTTCCTTATTTCACCACTAGATGCGTTTACTCCGAAATTCAGGGATTATTGCACACTTGGTTTACAAACAATTAATTTTAATTTATTACCTCTCTCATACATGAAACAGAAACTAACACATTATGATGGAATACGTAAAAAGATCTAAATATAAACCATAGATAAACTATGAGATAGTTTTTTCCCTTAGAGTTTCGAGCATTAGATATTGCTCTTTCGATTCTCCTGACATTATTGATACTGTTCAGAAATATCTAAACGTCACAGTCTACTTTCCTATATCTATATAAACACAATTTATTATGCTGAGAAATGAATATTTAAAATGTCAGGCATTTATCTGTTATAAATGTATCGTGATACAGTGATTATTGTAACAAATGAAAGAGGAATCGTAATTTCAACTCCCATCATCCCTTTGCTTTACTCTATTTCAGTTATCAATTGTATTCAGCCTTAAACTCATAAACAGGAATTTTAATCCGGCGTTCTACCACCTCTCACAACTCAATACAAGTCTAATATTGACTGTAATTGATTTACAAACAGTTCTCGGGTAATGTGAAGAAAAATACTTGCAATACATACCTGTTATTGGAGAAATGGTGAAACTTTCTGTTGTCTTCAGTTGGTGGGTGGCTGTTCCGGTTTCAGGATTGTCACCTAAATTTAGAAAAGAAACTTAGAGGGTTTGCCAACTCTAAATTATTGTGCAACTATTTTGGCTCCACGGATGCTGCAGTATTCAGCAGTGGCCACACTCTAATTCATTGTTTCGACTGACAAGCTGAACTACAATGCCTGAGGATGGAAATGTCTATTCTTAAGTACATGAAACCCGGAATGGCAGAGAGTACAGAAGAACCAGTCATGTCAATGGGACTGAAGATGTGACTGGGGTGTGACATGCGATTAGACAGGGCGAGTCAAGATATCGGCCAGTCATCGTGAAAAGAATTTGGGGCACCATTATCTATTATCCCAAAGAAATGCCAATGATGATCCAAATAGAAGCAACTAGTAATGTAACTGGACAATCTTAGCAAGCCAACCCTTGGATAAAGGGAAGGCATCTGGCAGATGACTTTGTCTAATGCCACACATCAGTTGAAGAAATCTTAACCCTAAATTTTAGTGCTCACTTAATCCATTCATTTTGCTTAACAATCAAGTATCAGTGTTTTATCGTACTTCCTCATATTACTCAGCTATTAACCATACGTATCATGAAAACTGTTCGAAAACAATTGTTCGAAAACAATTATTCGAAAAACAGTTATTCGAAATAACTATAACTCGTGTACTTGATTTTTAATAAAATAAAAGATTTAGAATAATTAACATTTCGTATAATTATCCTTTTGAATAATTTTCATTCATACAATTTTCCATTCGAATAAATGTTTTTCGAATAATTGTTTTCAAACAATTATTTTCGAACAATGTTCACATAATCTGTGTTGTTGGCACTCCGTTGCTTACGACATCGAGGGTTCCAGTTGATCCAATCAACGGAACAGCCTGCTCGTGAAATTAACGTGCAAGTGGCTGAGCACTCCACAGACACGTGTACCCATAACGTAGTTCTCGGGGATATTCAGCGTGACACAGTGTGACAAGGCTGACCCTTTGAATTACAGGCACAACAGAAACATGAAGTAAGAGTGAGAGAAAGTTGTGGTGAAAGAGTACAGCAGGGTTCGCCACCATCCCCTGCCGGAGCCTCGTGGAGCTTTAGGTGTTTTCGCTCAATAAACACTCACAACGCCCGGTCTGGGAATCGAAACCACTGGGTCATTGCGCCTCCACTCACATAATCTAACCATATGATAAAGACAGAATTGGAACAATGCGAGTTGACAACGTACTGGATTACTCTCTAGAAACTTTACACTTTGAATTACATCACCTGCGTTGTAATAACTACGACTCTGAAAATATTCCTTGTTTTCAGTATCCTGGGTCACCCAATTATGAATACGTTCTCTGTACTATATACTTTTTTTAAATGGGGAGATAATAATGATGTAGGTCTTTAGCGCTCGATTAAAGTTTGAAGATGAAAGGGTTTGACTAAATGAAAATTAAGTCGCAAACCTGTGTCATTAAAGTCTATTCAGCGTTTTTGATATACTATATACATTTCATTTGTTCTGGAATACCTATAAAGCGTAGATTTGAGTGTATCGGTAGACTGTACTTACATAAATAGAACAATAAATTCTCATATTTACTTAAACAGCGGCTGATCATTTCCCACCTACTAGATTTATTCTTTGTAAGCCTAGTACTCATTCTTTCAGTGTCTTTTAAAGTTACAGGAATATAAACACACCAACATCAGTTGTCAAGCAATGGTTGGGGGTACAAACACAAAACACAGGTACACACATACACAAATATACACATATATACGACAGTCTTCTTTCAGTTTCCAAGTACGAAATTCACTCACAAGGTTTTGGTCGGCCTGAGGCTATAATAAGCATATATA
>NC_068982.1:69776834-69778141 GCF_001194135.2 Octopus bimaculoides | reverse complement strand
GTACCCAAAAGAAACCGTAATTTTGCAATATTATTTTATTCACTTAGTTGTTACATGTTTACACTTTTATTGCCTTCAGAGTATTCTTCATTTGAAGCAATGCATCGGTTCAGACCCATTTTCTACTGTTCGAAATAGTCCCGGAACGCTTTGCGAAATGATGCCTTTTAACGCCTCCGTCGTTTTTTTTCGTCACCTCTTCCACATCTGCACAACGTTTTCCTATAAAGACTTTTTCATTCGGGGGAACAAGAAAAGGTCGCAGTGACTAAGATCGGGCGAATAGGGAGGGTGGGTCAGCGAGATCATGCCATTTTTTGGCGAAAACTGTCTCACACTCAAGGCAGTGTGTGCCGGTGCATTGCCGTGATGAAGCCACTACTCTCCAATTTGCCACAGGTCGGGGCGTTTTCGTCTCACCGCATCTCGCAAACGCTTCAGAACTGTCAAGTAAAATGTCTGGTTATCAGTTTGACAGGGAGGAACAAATTCTGTGTGGACAATGTCTTTCGCATCGATTAAACAAATTAGCATCAGCTTGGCATTGCACTTCACTTGAAATGCTTTTGGAGGACGTGGAGACATCGAATGCTTTCATTGACTTGATTACCGCTTCGTTTCGGAGTCGAAGCCATAGCACCTGCTTTTTCACCAGTGATGACCGTCACAAAAGGTTCGGATCAATTTTCAACAGTTCTTTCAGTTCACGCCACTCATTCAGTCGTGACTGTTTTTGATCTTCCGTAAGCAGGCGAGGCACAAATTTTGCTGCAAATTTTTTCATCCCTTGGTCAAAATTCATTGGCAGGAGCTCCAGTCATATCAACACGTTCGTTAAGTATTCGGTGACGGTCCTCTCCTCCAAGGTCAGTTCATGAATTTTCATAATGTTCTCATTTGTTCAGGAGGTCGACAGTCGTCCTGAATGAGGTTGGTCTTCAAGCCACAAGTGACCATTCCAAAAGCATGGAAACCACTAGTTAACTCGTGTTCTGCTCGTGATAGTATCCTTGTAAGGTATGTGAAGCATTGCAACTGTTTCGGCCACCGTTTTCCCCAGCGGAAAACAGAATTTCCCGGAAGCACGTTGTTCCTTCGTTTCAGCAATCGCAAAAATCGACGAACAGCGGAGGAGCACTGCAAAACAAAGACGTACCACGTGGCAGTATGACCTCACCGAACAACGTCGGTTGGCAAACTAATGCTGTACGGTGGCATCGAGTGGCCTTTAGCAGTAGAAACATGAACTACAACCGGCTTCCACAGGGAACGTTTACGGTTACTTTTGGGTACTCAGTCGTATATAT
>NC_068982.1:69773723-69776731 GCF_001194135.2 Octopus bimaculoides | reverse complement strand
ATATATATATATATATATATAACCATGTGAGAGTGTGTGTAGCAGTCAGGTTTTGTGGAAACTTCTGTTGATATGTTCATGCCGACAGATGGATCTGCGCACGTTTTTCTGAATGCACGAGTAACGCAGATATTACCCACCATTCATATATACGTAGTTGTCTTTGATGTGGTCGTGTGGGCCGACTGTGTGTTGTGTTATAAGCATGAATACATGAATGAGGCTAAATTTCAACTTATCTTGCTGGGGGGGAATTCAGGTTGGTAGTTTGGTGTATCGAGTGTTTCATGTCAGTAGATGGCAATGAATGCTTATTTTCTGTTGAGTAGCTGCTTGTAGTCGAATAAGGTATAAATTCTTCACCATCAATATCTGTTGATGGACCATCGATATCTGTTGATGGACCATCGATATCTGTTGATGGACCATCGATATCTGTTGATGGACCATCGATATCTGTTGATGGACCATCGATATCTGTTGATGGATCATCGATATCTGTTGGTGATTCCTCAGTGTCAGAGTGTTTGTTATTTTCGCTGGTACTGGTTGTAATGTTTATGGAGTTGCCAGATGTAGCTGGATAGAAAAATACATACGTACACACACACACACACACACACACACACACACACACACACACACACACACACACACACACACACACACACACACACGTGAGTGTGTGTGTGTGTATGTGTGTTATATTGATAGCCAGAGAAACAGACACACAAATAGATAGACGGATAAATAAACAGATAGATGTAAATATAGACACGAACATAGTTACAAAGGCGGCGAGCTGGCAGAATCGTTAGTACGCTGGACGAATTGCTTAGCGGTATATTGCCCGTCTCTACGTTCTGAGTTCAAATTCCGCCGAAGCCGACTTTGCCCTTGATCCTTTCGGGGGTCGATAAAATAAGTACCAGTTGCGTACTAGGGTCGATCTAAATGATTGGCCCCTTCCCCCAAAATTTCAGGCTTTGTGCCTATAGTAGAAAGGATTATTATCATTGTTACAAAGGCGGCGAGCTGGCAGACTCATTAGCACTGCAGGCTAAATACTTCGCGTTATTTCGCCTGTCGCTACGTTCTGAGTTCAAATTCCGCCTAGGTCGACTTTGCCTTTCATCCTTTCGGGGTCGATAAATTACGTACCAGTTGAGTACTGGGGTCGACGTAATCGACACATCCCCTCCCCCAAAGTGGCTGCTCTTGTGGAAAATTTGAAACCATAATTATCATTATTACGATTATGTACCCAAATAATTGTAAATCAATATCAAAAGAACATTATAGAAAAACGATAGCTTATTTTAGCAGTTTAATTACCAGCCCCTAAAATGTTCTCAGATTCGGAATATATTGTTCAGCCGTGAAGTTACTGATGTAAAATACTGTAACTAACATGACGTGTTAGATTACTCCCGTTTTAATTGAAGACTTCATGTGCGTAGTTCGTGACACCGTGTCTCTTGTAAAATACATATTTTATAAGCTCACTATGTGTGTTTTAGTCAATAGTAAATGTGAGAAAGTACAGCTCAATGATATGTGCAGCGTAGGATTGTATGCTGTGAGAAAACTGTTTCGTTCTTAATTCATTTTAAAAGTGTTGATTTTAAATTTGTTAATGAGAAAATCTGTTCCTGAAGTAATATTCCTGTCAAAGAACTGAAATGGCTATGCAGTGTTTTATGCTAAGTATCTTGAGTTGAATGTCAAGTACAATTATGCTTTGTATGCAGGAGCTTCTCAAACGCTGGTCATTTACCCAATATTCCGTGAAACTATCAGACTCAAATGCTAACTTGTCAACACCTTTGAATAATCTTTATTTATGAAGTTTTCTTCTTTAACAGATTGAATATACAAAACCACTCATAAGAAGGAGACAATTATTGTTTAAACATCAGAGGATAAAATATTCACGAATTATATCAGAAGTAGTTAAAATTAAAGCGAAAAACGAAATAATGAAAAATAGAACGGTAGGGCGTAGAATTATAAGGTGTTCATTATTTATTCTTGACTTATAATTAGCTGATTCTGCATTGACTACGGCTAATATTCAGTCAGTTCTGTAACAATTAATTGGAGTAGTTGTATCAAAATTAATTAATTAAGGAACTAGATAGAAAACGCTAGATAGAAAACGCTAGATAGAAAACGCTAGTTTTTATTAGTCAGGCTGGTCCATAGTGTAGAAAACTTCAAAACAATATAGTAATGTAAATGGATCTTCGATGAATAGGGTTAGTGGCTGTTCTTTGAATATCTTTTGATAGGGTCAAATGCTATTCTTGGTGCCTGCTCTCCGCTAGTATACAAGCATTTTCTGACACTGCTAGCCTTGATCAATCAGGTGACGAAATTTAATGACATTGTTGGTATGGAAATGTCATAAACTATTCTTTAATTTACAACACCACTTTGCTACATACACTTGTTGATCGATCGATTAAGGGTTCATCTACTTTACACTATTTAAACGCTGGTAACTCTATTTAAAATGTCACTTGTTGATAGACTGTTGATCACTGAACATGCCACTGCTCGCTGGTGAATTGAAAGTTGAATAATATATTACGTAATCTTATAGCTATCGTTAATATTGCATAGTGGCTGTACTATCTTCAGGTCACAATAAAGAAAGTTAATGAAACAATTGTGACGATACCAGATAACCAATTCATCTGTTTTCAGTATGTTTTAGGTCACGCTTTAAGTTTCATTCCTTGTTGGATACTTTCGGATACAATCGTGGTTGTGGATTACCTAACAACAGTGAACTTCCCTTCATCGATGCATTTTATGCCATGATAATGGATTGAATAACTGTCTGCTTTGTGTCGTTCCACCTTGACAATTTCTGACGCAGCATCACTTTGATATGCCTCGAACCATTACGGGTTCCCTGTAATATCTGTATCTATCTATCTATCTATCTATCTATCTATCTATCTATCTATCTATCTATCTATCTCTCTCTCTCTCTCTCTCTC
>NC_068982.1:69768238-69773406 GCF_001194135.2 Octopus bimaculoides | reverse complement strand
TATATATATATATATATATATATATATATCATTATAATCAATGATAAAATCTATATAGGATTTTATTAAGTAGCTAGCATGTAAAAAACCATTTAGGTAAAAATTAATACGATGTATTGAATTATAACTTGTGTATAAATGTGAACATTTGTATATGCAATGTGGATACATTGTGTTTGTATGGTGTGTTTAAATGTTTTTAATTATGTACTTTCAGTTATGTCATACTGATGACGGTAAAAGCGTATTACATCCCTAAACCAGAAATCGATCTATGGCTAAACATTTTTTAAAAAATCTTTTTCTGTTCATTCCCTCGTTTTCAGCCCGTGTCTACCGACTACTACTCTTTTAAGCATCTCGACAACTTCCTGCGTGAGAAATGCTTCAAAAGCCAAGACGATGCCAAACATGCCTTCAACAACTTCATCGCCGCCAAAACGCAGGATTTTTCGCTACTGACATAAATAAACTTGTTTCACATTGGCAAAAGTGTGTTGATTTTGATGGTGTTTATTTCGATTAATAAAGTTTTGTTTGAACCAAGATATGTGCATCCGAATTTAAAGGTTAAAATCCGCAAGAACTTTCTTGACAACCTTATAATTATGTACTTTCAGTTATGTCATACTGAGGACGGTAAAGGGTATTACATACCTAAACCAGAAATCGATCTACGGCAAAACATTTTAAAAAACATCTTTGTTTGTTCATTCCCACGCCTTCAGTCCGTGTCTATGCGATAAATAAGGTAGTTTTAGAGCCATTTGGCGTCTTCTAGCATGTGGAGCATCCCAGTAGTTGCTCATGTAATTTTATTTATATAATTAAAAACTTTGTGTATCCAGGGTTTGGACAAAATAATGGAAATAATGGAAATAATGCATCATAGCATCGTAATTTTGAAATATATATAAAACCGTCAAAAGCTTGTTTATTTATTTTTTTCCCATTTATTATTAGTGTTGCTTAATATGTTTTGCTAAAATTGCTCTTTCTTTTCAGATATAATAAAAAAAAAAGGTAATTAAAATTCATTAAAATGACAGATCTATCGGACTTTCAAAGAGGTCAAATTGTTGGTGTTCGTATGGCACGCGATCGCGTAACGAAAACCACCGAAATGTTTGGTGTATCAAGAAGTACTGTCTCGAAAGTAATGTCAGTTTTTGAGAAAGAGGGAAAATCCTCCTCGTCGAAACAAAACTCCGGAAGAAAACTAAAACTTTCAGATAGGGACCGTCAGACGCTTACGCTAATTGTTAGAAACAATCACAAAATTATAGCTCTCAAATTACTCCAGAGCTTAATGACCACCTCGAGAACCCAGTTTCCACGGGAGCTGCACAATGCCGGATTTCACGGGAGGGCTGCAATCAGAAAACCACTACGTTCAAAAGCAAACGTTGCAAAGCATTTAGAGTGGAGTAAAAACCTAGAGAATTGGTCCCTAGAGCAGTGGAAGAATGTTATTTTCTCAGACGAGTCATCCTTTACCATATTTCCGAACACCGGCCGAGTATACGTGTGGAGACAGCCAAAAGAAGCATTTGACTCAGACAGCCTTCTTCCAACTGTTAAACATGGATGAGGATCTGTGATGATTTGTGGGGCTATATCTTGGAAATCCGCCGGCCCAATGGTTTTCCTTCACGGCAGAATTAATAGTCGAGACTATTTGAGCATTTTATCTGATCAAATTCATCCTATGGTTGTGGAACTGTTTCCGGAGAGAAACGCAATCTTTCAAGCTGATAATGTACCAATTCGCTTAGCTAAAGTTGTTACTGAATGGCACGAGGAACATTCTAGTTATGTTGAACATCTTATCTGGCCACCACAGTCCCCAGATCTCAATATTATTGAACATTTATGGTGCATTTTAGAAAAACAAGTAAGGAGTCGATATGTTGAGTTATAAACATGGATATGTGAATGAGGCTAAATTTCAAATTACCTTGCTTGGTGGAATCCAGATTGGTAGTTGAAAGTATCGTGTGTTTCGTGTCGGTAGGTGGCGATGAGTGCAGATTTTCTGTTGAGTAGCTTCTTGCTGTTGAATAAGATATTAATTCTTCATGAATATCTGTTGACAGATCATCAGGGTCAGAGTGTTTGCTGTCTTCTTTGAGTTTTGGTGGTAATTCTTCATCGTCGCTAGTAGAGATTGTGGTGCCTACGGAGTTGCCAAGTGTAGCTAGATAGAGATATACATACACACATACATACATACATACATACATACATACATACATGCATACACACACACACACGTGTGTGTGTGTGTGTGTGTGTGTGTGTGTGTGTGTTTGAGCGTGTGTGCCTGTGTTATATTGATAGCCAGAATACAGACATTGATAGATAGATATATAAACAATATTGATAGATAGATATATAAACAGATAGATGATTGACGGATAAATGAATATATATATATAGACAAGAACTTAGCGTCATTATGATCATTATTTCGATCATGTTCTCAAATAATTGTAAATCAATACCAAAAGAACAATATAGAAAAACACTAGCTTATTTTAGCAGTTTAATTGCCAGCCCCTAAAATGTTCTCAGATTCGGAATATATTGTCCAGGCGTGAAGTTACTGATGTAGAAAAATGTAACCAACACAACGTGTATCACATTCATTAGATTACTCCCGTTTTAATTGAAGATTTCATGTGCGTAGTTCTTGACACCGTGTCTCTTGTAAAATACATACCTTATAACGTCACTATGTATGTATCAGTCAATAGTAAATGTGAGAAAGTACAGCTCAATGAAATGTGCCCCACAGAAATTGTTTCTTCTTGTATTTAGGAGAAATGGGTATTTTCAAATGAAAAGTTGTACAAATATGCTGAAGTAAGATAGGAAAATGACAGCTGACCTTATAAATTCTGATGCGGAATACGTAAAAGAAAGGAAAAACGGAGTGAAATCTAAGTTACGGTTTCTATTCTGAAGGTAGGTAGGGAATAAAACGAAAGTGATCTTCTATGGTTTCTATTGTGAAGGTAGACAGCGAAAAAATGAAAACTGATCTTCTACAGATATAAATATAGAATGAATGCAAAATAATACTTATTAAGTAATACTTATAACAATATGAAGTAGTGGAGCTTATTACAGTCATACACCTTCCCTCCCACACACACACATACACGCACATACACACATACACGTTATTATTTGTGTCGTTATATTACACATATGGCATACCTACAGAAGAGTGCCTCACCGTATTTTAAAATTAAATGAAGAAATATAATAATCCTATAAAAATTATGTCCCTTAGGCAGATTATTTATTTTCAATTTGGTGTTATTTGGTTTCCCAGCAATCCTCCTCAAATCGTGCAAACTTGCTCTGGCAAAACCACCACAGATTCTCTTCCAGAGTTTTCTTGCAAATGGCAAGCTGCAAAGCAAACTGAAGGAGGGAATAATATGCCCAATCCATAAAGGAGGAAGCAGAGCAGATGCCAAAAATCAGAGGGCTATCTCTCTGACTTCACGCTTCAGCAAAGTCACGGAACGAATAATCAGAGCGAAACTAATCGCATTCCTTGAAGAAAACGACTTGCTGAGTGATACCCAGCATGGTTTTCGACCAGGTAAAAGCTGCCTGACACAGTTCCTACAGCAATATGACTGACTGTTGAAGCAGTTGCTCGACAACTCAAATGTGGACGTAATATACTTTGACTTTGAAAAAGCGTTAGATAGAGTTGATCATGGTATGATATGCCACAAACTGCACGATTTTGGCATAGCTGGAAATATTGGAGAGTGGTTACATGATTTTCTGAAAGATAGAAGTCAGGCAGTGGTGGCCAATGGAACCATCTCATAGGAAACACAAATAGTGAGTGGTGTTCCACAGGGCACTGTCTTGGGACCACTGCTTTTCATAGTGGCCCTCTCAGATATGCCCTCAGCTGCCCGGATAGCCACCCTTGCTAGCTACGCAGACGACCCGAAAGTCTCGCAGAAAATATAAAACCCTAGCGATGTTGCACGCCTGCAACAGGAGTTGGTTGCAATTCACAGATGGGCTGAGGACAATAATATGCAGTTTAATGCTGGCAAATTCCAAGCTCTGTGTAACCAGCACCCAAAGCTGAACGAAAAACTTACAGGGTACATTGGCCCAGTGGGTATTCCAATCCCAGAAAGTAAATCAGTGCGTGACCTAGGTATCGACTTGAGTGATAATGCCTCTTTCCAAGTGCACATTACCAAGATGGCAACAAAGTACATACGGCTGGCTGGCTGGCTGGATCCCGTGAACCTTAAAAACCAGAGAGTAGGAAACCATGATGGTTCTCTAGAGAACATTCGTCCGCCACCGCCTGAACTACTGATCCCGACTATGGTCACCGCACGGTGTAAAATTAACAGCGGACCATGAAGCAATCGAACGTAGCTTCACAAAGAAGATCGTCTCATTGCAACAACTCTACTAATGGGAAAGGCTGAAACAGCTAAGACTCTACTCTCTGGAGCGAAGGTGGGAGAGATATGCAGTAATATACATCTGGAAGAACTTGAAAGGGTTTGTGCAAAATTTTGGCATTGAAAGCTACACAAATGCCAGAACGGGTCGCTCCTGCACAGTGTCAAAGATCCCAACAATTCTGTCGCGCTTCAGGACCAGTTACTGCAACAGCTTGAGTATCAAGGGCCCACAGCTTTTTAATATTCTCCCAAAGAGCCTGTGGGGCCTACACAAAGTGGATGTAAGTATTTTCAAAAGAAAAGTGGATCTCTTCCTGTCGAGAGTCGCAGATGAAGCTACCTCGCGACAGGAGACACAAATGAGGGCAGCAACATCAAACTCCATTATTCACCACATGTCATATATCAGAGGAGGCTCTCAATAAATAAGTGTGTAGCAAAACGGTGGTGCCCCAGTATGGCCGTAGCTTTGAAGTGAAACCGATAAAAAAAGTGGTATTAATCCAATAAAGTTTACATCCTTCGACCCTTCATTTACTTATTGTTAATTTGAAAGTAGCATATAAAAATTATCACGCTTAGACTCTCCATTTATTTTAAAAAGACTTCATTTATTTTTAAAAGAGCCAGTATCTCCCTTCGGAGATATGTGTGTGTGTGTGTGTGTGTGTGTGTGTGTGTGTGTACGTTTGTGTGTACATATATATA
>NC_068982.1:69766135-69767285 GCF_001194135.2 Octopus bimaculoides | reverse complement strand
ATATATATATATATATATATATATATATATATATACGTATGTATCTATGTATATATATAGGTATATATATATATATGTGTGTGTATGTATATATTTATGTATGTATGTATATATATGTATGTATATGTATCTATATATATATGGATGTATATATATATATATATGAATGTAGATATATGTATGTATATCTACATACATATATCTATGCATATATATATGTGTGTGTGTGTGTGTATACAGGGGTTGCACAAAAGAATGGAAACCTAGCACCATAGCATCGTAATTTTGAAATATCTATAAAACCCTCAAAAGCTTGTTTATTTTAATTTTTTCCATTTATTATTAGTGTTGCTTGATATGTTTTGCTGAAATTGCTCTTTCTTTCCAGATATCATCAGAAAAATGTAATTAAAAGTCATTAAAATGACAGATCTATCGGACTTTCAAAGAGGTCAAATTGTTGGTGCTTGTATGGCACGCGATAGCGTAACGAAAACAGCCGAAATGTTTGGTGTATCAAGAAGTACTGTCTCGAAAGTAATGTCAGTCTTTGAGAAAGAGTGAAAAACCTCCTCGTCGAAACAAAACTCCGGAAGAAAATCAAAACTTTCAGATAGGGACCGTCAGATGCTTACGCTAATTGTTAGAAACGATCAGAAAAGTACAGCTCCCAAAATTACTGCAGAGCTTAATGACTGCCTCGAGAACACAGCTTCCACAAAATCTGTTAGCCGGGAGCTGCACAATGCCGGATTTCACGGGAGGGCTGCAACCAGAAAAGCTCTACGTTCAAAAGCAAACGTTGCAAAGCATTTAGAGTGGAGTAAAAACCTAGAGCAGTGGAAGAATGTTATTATTTCGGACGAGTCATCCTTCACTTTATTTCTGGCCACCGGCTGAGTATACGTGTGAAGACGGCCAAAAGTAGAAAGAATTATTATTGTCATTATTATTGTCATTATCATTATCATCATCATCATCATCATCATCATCATCACCAGTGGGGTGGGCTTATGAGGGAGGGTTGACGATGAAGGGGGAAGGGGAAGGTGGGTATGAGAGAAGAGAGAAAGAGAGTAAGAGAGAAGAGAGTAAGAGAGAAGAGAGTAAGAGAGAAGAGAGTAAGAGAGAAGAGAGTAAGAGAGAAGAG
>NC_068982.1:69764407-69765658 GCF_001194135.2 Octopus bimaculoides | reverse complement strand
AATGGCGTGAGACCGAGGTGTCATTGCCGAGGTGGATGTCTCGAAGATGTTCCGCGAACCGGTCAGCCAAGCAGCGTCTCGCTTGTCCGATATACAGAGAATGGCAGAGAGAGCAGGAGATGCAATAGATGATATTGGTAGAAGAACAGTTGAAGGATTAGGTGATGTGGTAGGGTCGATGATGGGTGCCGGTGAGGAGGGTGGTGTTAATCCCCATGTGGGTACATGGAGTAAATAAGATCATAACATAAACAATTAAATATAAGAAATAATAATCTCTTAAAGTATGCGTTAATCGCCGTGTCCCCAGACTTTGTGCACACCCTGTATAAGTATAGGAGAATTGTCTATTAGTACATGGAAGTGTATGTATGTCAGTTACCGTATTGATTAACATCTGTTGGTATTGTAGCGATATGTATCGTTGTGCTGTTGTGTGATTTGTGCGTATATGAATGGTGTGTGTATTGTACTGAATGCGTATGTCATGTCTACCTGCAGAGTTAGGAGCCTGTCGGTTGGTATTTGAAGGATAAAACTGTTTCACTACAGTTGACAATTGTGGAACACGGCTGTCACTACATAAACTTGATAATTGTGTAACGCATGAAAGTAGTAGTTTATTTCAATATTGTAAAATTGTAAAAATTGTAAAAATTGTAAATAATAAAACGTGAATATCAGACTAAGTTAGAACTTCATTGATTAATATATATAAATATATATATACATACATATAAATGTACGTTTGCATATATATATATATATACTAAGCTGTTACGCATTTTCAGCTGAGTAAACTGGAACAACGTTAAATGAAGTACATCGTTCAGACACAACCCTTTGCCTGGTACAGGCAAGGATCTCATGGCATTATGATCGCGGAAACATAAAAGAGTTCGAATCTACAATAGATAAGTTTGCTTTTCATCATTCCGAAGTCGGAAAATGAAGTACTTGTCATATATACATTGATTCGTGACTTCGTGCTAATATTAGAAATCAGTATTTTTTATACAAATAATAAGGATGATGATGGTGATGATGATGATGATGATGATGATGATGATGATGATGATGATGATGATAATGATAATGACAATAATAATGACAATAATAATTCTTTCTACTGAAGGCACAAGGCCTGAAATGTTGGGAGAAAGTACTAGTCGACTGCATCGATCCCGGTGCTCAACTAGTACTTATTTTATCGACCCCGAAAGGATGAGAAGCAAACTTGACGTCGACGGA
>NC_068982.1:69761030-69763972 GCF_001194135.2 Octopus bimaculoides | reverse complement strand
ATAGATATATAGATAGATAGATAGATAGATAGATAGATAGATAGATAGACTTTCATGCAATCGTCATTGTACTGTTTAATAATAAATCAATTCTTTTATTATAACAACGCCACTTAGAACTGTGTTCTTTTAAATATATATATTTTTTTTTTATGTATTACTTTTTTCTCGTATTTTAATATATTTTCGCATTTGCAGTACATCAAGGTCCTCTTTGTTGTTTCCGTTATCATTCAGTGAACATATGAGTTTAATATAAGCAAGTTCTAACAGGTCATTAAAATGATCTTGCATGCCGCCTCTTTGTGATAATATGGATTATAAATTGTATTGTTAGACATCAGAACAACTAAAATTTTAATGGTTACTGGCACTTTGAACTGAAATGCTAATACAAGCAAAGAGAAATTACCTAGAGTTTATTTCAATGTTTGATAGGCTCCTTAAAAATGTTTCCTGTTAATTAGCTTTATTTCGGAGTTGTACCTATCTATTTGTCAAGCAAATGACTTAATCTGCGACTGTGTTGAAACTGAAGCAGTTACATCTAGGAAGAATAATTTAATAACATACAAAGTTCTTGTATTTCCTTTAAATTTATTTCATGAAGTGTCAAAATTTTCGTCACCCAAATGCGACCAAGTTTCATGCTCAGCTCCAGTGCTACTCTATTTTTTGTTGGTTCCTTTCTTTGCATGTTATCTACGAAAAAGTATCTATTGTTTGCATCGATACGTTTTGTTTTTTACATAGACTTCATATTCTTACTGTGTTCTATTCAATATTTTGCTTGATAATATAATATAATAACAGTTAGGTCCCCACGGAAGACTTTATAAACTAAGGTGTCAAAGAAAAATCATCCTGAGGGTGGAGACTACAGTCAAGCTGACTGCTAACAAAATTTTGAAGAGGAAGTAAATTAAGGTCGAACTCGTGTCGCAAACTCAACTCAGCAGAATTTTGCCACCATGTTACCTCAAGGCATTTCTTGGTAGATGTGACATTGCCTATGAACTTTGTAGGTCATTCTCAGACTCGTAGAAGGGCGCGATTATTGTTTAGTTTAAACTTCAGTAGATTCGAAGGTAAAATGCGAACGGTGAGAGAATTTGTAGAAGTTACCGTTCTGGTCAGGAATGATTGAACTAAGTGTTTAGTGTATTAGTCAAGCGAAGTACCGCTAAGCATTTGGTTTCCAACCAGTGCGTGACACCTTCGCCAAGTGTTTTCTACTGTAGCTTCTGGTTCACTAAATCCTTGTGAATGGATCTGGTAGACGGAAATTGAATGATGCCCGTCGTATGCATATATATATATATATATATATACGTGTGTATATGTGTGTATGTGTGCGTGAGTGTCTGTGTTTGTCTTTGACAATCGGTGTTGGTTTGTTTACATTCCCGTAACCTAGTGGTTCGATATAAGATATCAACAGAATAAGTGCCAGGCTTTAATAAAATGCTGGTGCCGATGTGAAACCAATATCGGTGACTATTGCAATAGAGTAACAGGAAATTTGCAATCCAAAACGTGACATGTAAGTGCAGCCTACTCCTGGGAGTTACATAATAGAACAATACATTATTTTACTGATGTTAATATTTATAATACCTAATAAAAGAGAGTAGATATTCTCTAGACATGGTTCTACTGATACTTGTTGTTATTGAGCAGGAAGACGAACTCCTATAGATGACTATCGTGGTTGTGTATGACTATTTATATTAAGTTTGAAATTCTAGAAGTGAGTGTAATATATTTAAAGTTGTCAGGATCTGAAATACTGATTTTCGTGGGAATGACTGGTTACTTTTCTTTGGATAGATTCCTATTGAGAGAAAGGGAAGGCTTTGGTGATATCAAAAACCAATTCTGAAGTGCAATGTTTACGATACTAGAAAAATTTCTAGTACAGACGTTGAACTCTATCACTGTATTGCCTACTTACAACTAAGTAAATAGAGTTATTGATGACAAACTTATATTACTGAATTTCATCTGCCCAACTTATATTGCTGAATTTCATCTGCCTGCCTACCCTCCTGTTCAAGTCCCAAAACCGCCATGTCTGAGTCCTTATTGATGTATTTACATACATATTTAATACTTTTTATAGAGATGCACGACTCAAAATTAACATGGGCCAGCAATATTTTAGACAGCAATGGGTTGTAGGGCACGATTCTCCTGTTGTCAGTTTCCATCCCTTGACCATTAACTTTGAGCTTGGTAGTGTTTAGGGTGATGAAAGGAAAATGAATGGGTTATTTCCCTTGGCTGTTAAAGGAAAATATATTGGTTATATATGTGGACCCCTTCTAGGGGCCCTAGCCATCCAATTATAAGTTTTTTTATTAAACTTCAATGAGCCTAGTAACAAACTGAATGTTATTTTAATATGTTTGCAAAGTTTCACGAAAATTCGTTAACGACAACAAACAGACATCCAAACAGACAACTTGCGTTTGTGTATGTATAGATTAAATATCCATCACAGCTGGTCTTATCAATCGGTTTCGTGTAAAGAATACAATGGAGTATTAAGTAACAAGCCGATTATATAACTTTACGCTCTTCAGAGTTAGCCGATATGGAAAAGAATATAGTGACTGCTCTCTATTGTAGGAGGTGGATTAGCACAACCGGTCAGCGGTTGGTGTGAAAAAGGTGGTGGAACGAAAAAATCCAACTCCTTTTGTAGGGCCCAAGGTCATTGGTGGAAAGTCATTTGCGGAAGGTCGAGGCAGGGGACCTGTGGCTATAGTCATGGTGGTGCGCGCAGTTACGATAGAATGCACTTCCTTTCATGCAGACAAGTGTTAAACACCTCACTCTTGCTATTCAGGTAAACATCCGGGTATTGGGTACCTTTTAAACACATATATATATATACACACATACATACACATACACACACACACACACACACACACACA
>NC_068982.1:69756269-69760212 GCF_001194135.2 Octopus bimaculoides | reverse complement strand
TATATATATATATATATATATATATATTTATACCAATATACCTATGTGTGTGTCTTTGTTTCTGTGTTTGTCTCCCATCACTGCTCGACAACCGGTGTTGCTGTGTTTACGTCCCCGTAACTTAGCGGTTCAACAAAAGACAATCATAAAATAAGTATCAGACGTTAAAAAAATATAAGAACTGGAATCATTGTGATTAGTTAACCCATTTAAAGCAGTGTCCCAGCACGGCCAGAGTCCAATGACTGAGACAAGTGAAAGAGAAAAGAATAAAAGAATAAAATTAGGTTAGTCAACTTATTTTTATTCAAGAACAAAATAACTGATGTTTAATTAAAATTCTTTAATAAATTCCAGGGCAAACTAACTACAGTAAAATCTGATTGTGATATATCGAAAGAACCATGACAGAAACAAGAATTTCACTGCAATACATTAATTGATCCCTGATCTCGTTCTGCTTCCTTTCCTCTTTAACAGTTTGTTTTCGCTACCATTACTACATGAACCGCATTTGCCTATGTTCTCTTGATGAGGGAAGCCGGATTTATTGTAATATCACTATATGACTGTTTACCGGTTATATACCCATGACATTTTGCATATTTCGTCTGCAATTTATGATTATGATTATTAGATAACTCCGGGTTTCCTGAAACAACTGTCAAATTATGAATTCATATATTTTCGTATTTCGTATTCTGTATTTTTTCTTTTTCTTTTCTGTGCTCCATGTAAATATATTTTTACTAAGCTTAACTAGAGCGATTTCGATTTATTTACATCGCTAATAACATTCGAAAAGGTGTTAAGGCTATGTTTTCCTACTCAAAAATTCTCTCTTCATGTCAAGTTTTTTGCTAACGTAATAAACAATACTAGTGGGCCCGTGGAAATTCCACAGAACGAAGAATATTAAGAGAAACTATTTAAGAAAGAAAGGTTGATTTGTCTTTTTATTTTTATTTCGCTAAGTTATTTCACTTCCAGTCACAATAATATATAATACGATTTTAAAATTTCTCTCTGCTAAGTACTTTGTATTTCTCTCTTTCTCTCTACCTTTTCAACTAACTTTTTAACCTTATAATACCTCTCTTCATGTCTTTAACATTTCTCTCTTTCTCTTCACCTCTCACTTCCACTAACCACATGGGTGACAGCATAATGAATCGGCTGGCTGTCTCCTCTCTCACATTCCCTCTTCCTCTCTATCGCTTCATCTCCTCCACGCTTCCAAGCTAACGCATAAAGTGTGAACGAACACGTAGAATAATACTATAGAGTTAGTTCAATAAAAGATCTTCTTTTCATTATCAACACTCCCCATCATCATCATCATCATCATCATCACTATAGTTTTCAGTAACAAAGCACATTTCATTTCCATGTTGTGGATGTATTTCTACTTTGACAATACAAATGCGAACTACCTCTCTCTCTCTCTCTCTCTTTCTCTCTCTCTCTTTCTTAATGTAACTGCCTCGCCTGACCATCTCTCTTTATCTGTCTTTTCTTAAACTCACTACCAGAACATCACCCTCTGCCAAATATTGTATCCTAAACATATCTCTCTTTACCCTTCCCTTCACACCCTACAGCACGTCGTTAATACTTCTCTCTCTTTCTTTTCTCTCGTCATTTTTTTCTCTCGCTCTTTGCCTCTCCTTTCAACTAATAACGCGGTGCATTTGGCCTTATTATACATCTTTCTCTGCTCCTTCCTCACCTACTCACACTCCTCCTCCTCTCTCTCACTTTTACTCCACCTCTCACTCACTCCAACTCTCTTATTAACTAAAGTATAACAGCTGAACGAACGAACAAACTATTACATCAATTCGTATTGCATTACTATTTCGTTGTCTTTGTCTTTAGTCTCAGAAGTGATATCAACAACTGCAACACTATAACAAAAACATAATAAGTAAATTTAATGGCAGTTTATATATAAAACGTGAAAAACCAAACTGTAGGTGACTTTTAGGTATTTTCTTAATAAAGAGTTTACAAAGTACTAAAAAATTTTCTTCAAGAAATATAAGATGTCTGGAATGATAATTAATCCAGCAATTACTGAAAGCATGATAATTGCTAATGCGCCCATAGTCTGAGAAGACACTCGCTCATCTGGAGCACTGATTTTCGTAGCTATGTATTGTGAAGTTGCGTTCCTTTTCACTGTAAGTTCTTTTCGAGTGTTTTCCATTCGTTTCTTAAATTCGGCTTGAGTCTCTGTTATTTGTCCTTTACAGGGACAGATGCATTTGGATCCATTCAATCCTGACGGGAATATAAAATTTGAAACAAATAAATTGAAATACCCTTTTATAAAGAATGAATTATATAAATGTTCTATCTAACTTGGGTTTTGGAGAAGAACGCCATAGAACAGAGAAATACTGGTTTGCTGTGCTGAAAAGCTTAACACGATTTTGATCGATATGTCTGTTTCCTGACATCATTTATGATAAACATTGTATAATCAATGGGAAAGGGGCAGTACTCAGTCAGCTAAGAATAATCCTCAAATTTTCCTCAAGTCACATCTTACTCTTTCAATAAAAGACAAACAGATGTGTTAAGATAGTCACAGATAAATAAAATTACGTTACTATCTCGAATTATTCGACATCTTATGAAAGGCCTGTTCGATCAGACCTATCCCGGGGCTAAAACGAAAGCAACAGTGAGATATGTATGCACATATTGACTTACCCACGTACCCTGAAAAAAATTTCTGACCTTGTAACCAAATTTGAAACTAATACGTGTGTGTGTGTGTGCATGTGTGTGTGTACATATATATATGTGTGTGTATATATATATATATATATATATATATATATATATATATATATATATATATATACACATATACACACACCAAATGCACACACACTCACATATACACACGCGCGCGTGCACAAGCACACACACGCATACGCGCGCGCATACAACCTCGCGTTAGTCGGGAACAAAAAGAAAGATTGCTTAAAATCGCATTGATGAATAATTTCTTTCAATAATAGGTCGCTGTCCGTATAAATAAATACATACATACTTACGTGTGTGTGTGTGTGTGTGTGTGTGTAATACGTATGTATGTATATGTGTCTATGTGTGTTTATGTGTGTGACGTTATCACAAATGGTTTTACATGGCTATTCAATTTCTCATCTGCTATTAAGTAATCTTCTCTTGATTGTA
The DNA here is from genome assembly GCF_001194135.2 of Octopus bimaculoides. NCBI lineage: Eukaryota > Metazoa > Mollusca > Cephalopoda > Octopoda > Octopodidae > Octopus > Octopus bimaculoides. Next base: position 69,757,002 of record NC_068982.1, on the reverse strand, counting down.
GTTTTAGTGGAGAGTTGTACACGATGGGAAGTAACTCTCAATTTACAATGTAATACTAGTTTTCTTAATACTTCACTCGAGTTTACTCTAAACATATATATTATAGAAAGGTGGTAACTCCTTGCATACAGCTATTGATTATTTTACAAAAATAATAATCCTATATGATATGCAAATATCATATGGGATTATTCATGTTAAGCTTCCATCGTCGCTTCTACACACATGTTGCCCGTATTCGATGGTGGGTTATGACATGATACAAAGAACGCAGCAATAATAATAAGAGAAAAAGACATGAGCATAACTTAGTAATACTTTATTCCATTGTTACATATGTAACGATCTTTATTGATTGTCTAACGATGTGTTTGCTCCATGTTAGCCCTATAGGGCTTTCCTATAAGGTGTTATCCACCCCTGATTGGAACTCTCCCGTATGACATGTACGCATGCTCAGTGACTTGTTTTAACAGTTGCAATCAGCTGAATGCACGTTGCCAGTGACATTTGACATAATTACCCACACTCTGTGGTCAGGATTCTTTTTTTGGTTTGATGTCGGTATCGAAGGGATTACCAGACACCGGACAATACAGTGAAAGCAGCTTTCACTCACATCGTGGTATTCGATGCTGTGTACGTGTCTGTCGTGGTAAAATATACCACTCCTTAACTGTTGCTTTGCTTTCATCCGTAGCACGAGGTAATTATGTCATTATCTGTGAAATTC
>NC_068982.1:69751352-69756092 GCF_001194135.2 Octopus bimaculoides | reverse complement strand
TCACCGAGAGGAGATATAAGCTTCTGCTTATTCCTGTCTGAAGTATCGTCCGATACTTCAGACTTATCGTCCGATGAATTTACTTTGTTGACATTCTTCATTGACAGAATTTTTATTCCTTTCAACCTTTCAGTCAAGTCCACCTTTCTTCCAGTAACATACTGTCCATATAATCTTAAATATTTCTTTAACTCAGGCACAGTAAGTACTTCGATAGCTGAATCATCAAGCTGCTTTATATCCATGATAAGACGTAAAACAATAACAATGGCGTGGGTTAGCCTCCGGAAGTTTAATTATCTACATGGAGCGCCGCCTAGCCAAGGGAGATAACCTACTTATAGGAAAGCCATATAAGCTGCACCTACTCCTCTCTCACATTCCCTCTCTTCCTCTCAATCGCTCCATCTCCTCCACGCTTCCAAGCTAACGGTAAAGTGTGAACGAACACGTAGAATAATACTATAGGGTTAGCTCAATAAAAAAATCTTCTTTTCACTATCAACCCCCTGCGGCTGTTGTTTAGTGCCCTCAATATCACAGGACTGCCTATCTCGTATCGTTCCTGTCAGCTACGTCTACTCCCATGAGAAACAATATGATGAAAGCGGAGGAGGATGAATGTCTTGGATCGACTGTCATCACCTTTGATGGGTTGTCATAAGCAAGCTAATGTAAGTAAAGTATGTGTACATGCATATATCATTTCGGTCATTCAGACATGTTTTCTTTCCTTTAATAATAAAGTGTATCCTACAAGACCATCGAATATTTTGTTATTGTTTCATTTACAGAAATATATAGGATTTCTATTTTCTTTTGTTTATTTGCTTGGTTTATGATGTTGCTGCAGTTGTTGTCGTTGTTGTTCATGTTATACTAATACAGATTGTATTATCTTAATTTTAAGAGAAACAAGTCCCGACTGGTCATCACCTCCGCTCCCCAATAAGACTATAAGAGACTGCATGGGAGTTTAACAAGAAAACGAAACAAAAAACACGTTGTGTTAAATATTTATGATATCGTAATTAATGTTAATCAATTATTTACATCTTAATATTTCTGTAATTTGAATCAATTCTCTAGTTCATTATCATAAAAATCTTTAATGAAATTAAACAATTTCAGGAAGATTTATGCATCAAAATGAAAATTAAAACATTTCTCGAATGTATTTTCACAGATCAAGTTTGTAGATTTCTTTTATACTTTTCTTTATTTTTTTTTTAATTACTGGCTGTGGATAAAGGGGCATTAAGTTTGGCCTTTAGAGATATCTCCGCAACCTCTGATATTGTTACCGCTAATATTACGCTTAAACTGTTGCAAGTTGATACTTGCAGGAAACATATTAGCAGTGGAGTGAATTTATCAATATTCCGGTTTCATGGAGAATATTTTTATTCCGTAATATAAATATCTACTGATTCATAGTGCGGAACAAGAAATCATGCACTCACTTAGAGTATTGATGAATTAATATCCGTATTTCTACTTTAACATTTACTTTTGTGTCTATATTTGAGTCAACGTTAAGTAAAAGACAAGCAATACATACCAGATATTGTAGGAAAACTGTAACTTTCGGTTGTGCTCGGATGATCAGTTGTTGTTTTCATTTGCGCCGGTTGATCACCTGGTATTCAAAAAGTCGTAAAACAGAACACAAGGTTTGTGTATTCGTAGTTATATAGTAACATCACCATATAACAAATCAGAACAAGGCATTATAATCAACATAAATATCTTACTAGTTTGACAATATATGCTTAAATGTTTGCTACCTTGAGAATTAAAAGTAAAATATCAAAGAATTTTTTAAGTTCCTAAAATGCAAGTCGAATTTCTTCGTCAAAATATTCACTAGCAAATCAGAAGTCATATACAATGCCATATTTGTATGTAAATATATATATATTTATGTTAACATCCGCTGGGCAGTTGATTTCCATTACTGTACAGTTTCTCTTCTCTATCACAAATTATGTATGTATGTATGTATGTATGTATGTATGTATGTATGTATGTATTATGTATGTATGTATGTATGTATGTATGTAGGCATGCATACATGCATGTATGCATCTATGTATATACGTAGTGCAAGGCCTTCATCACTTTAAAAAGTTTCAGGCATAGGATTTCACTAGATTTTTTCACATGTCTATTAGCATCCCTACTAAGGTAAAACATTTCAATGAAAAATTCCATGATGGAATGAAAGCATGTGTCAACGTACGTTCTTTGTAGATCTTCTGCAAGGGACACCTGCATTTGTCACATCTGTGCAAAAGATTGTGGTTCCCTGGTACGCTCCGATTTGTTATTTATTATTTGCAACCCCCGACATCAGCAGCGGGGCCCGATAGCATATGCTAATTTACCCGCACCGCATCATGGTTCTGTACTCCTTTCAACAACACCAATTCACTCATCCGTCCATAAACACTCTCCAAGCTTTCCTATCATTAATAAACTCTCTTGCCTCTCTCACTCCAGCACCTCTAACCACCAAAGCTTTCCTCACGCCATCCATCCACACAAACTGAGGTCTGCCTCTGGTTCTGCTGCCTACCACTACTTCTTTAATCACCCTCCTTACTATCCGCTTCTTATCCAGCCTTTCCATGTGGCCAAACCATCTCAACATTCGTCTATCCATTCTGGTTGTTAGATTTTCTCTTATTCCTGCTCTCCTTCCACCTCCTCATTCCTCACCTGTCCATCCGTGTCACACCAACCATAGCCCTCAAACATCTCATCTCGCACACACCTAGTCGCTTCCTTTCCGCTTCTCTCAGACCCCACGTCTCTGCACCATATAACATTGTAGGCGCAATCACACCCCCATACACACCTCCTTTCGCTTTAATACTCAACCTTTTATCTCTCAGCATACCTTTCACAACTCCAAGTATCTTACTCCCCTCCCTCACCCTATATCCTGCTGCTATAACCGCCCCGCCCCCCATCCGCCGTCACATGTGATCCTAGATACTTAAAAGCACTCACCACCTCTAACATCTCACCATTTATACTCACATCCATCCTACCAGCCCTTCCATCTTTCGAACATCGCATCACCTTACTCTTAGCTACATTCACTTTCAGTTTCCTTCTCTCACACACTCTTCCAAACTCTACCACCAGTCTCCTCAGTTGCTCTTCCGAATCCGCCACCAGTGCTGTATCATCAGCAAATAACAACTGACTCACCTGCCAGTTCTCTCTATTTTCTGTCACCATTTGGGCTCCCCTACCAAAAGTTGTAGCATTCACCTCTCTCACCACACCATCCATGTATAGATTAAACAGCCACGGAGACAGCACACAACCATCTTAACCCCACCTTCATATCAAACTACTCACTTCACCACCCACCCTAACGCACGCCCTACTTTCTGTATAGAAACTCTGTACAGCTCTCAACAATCTACCATCTACTCCATACAACCGAAACACCTGCCACATTGCATCCCTATCCACACGGTCATATACCTTCTCTAGGTCCATAAAGGCCCAATACACATCCCTCCCTTTTGCCAAAAACTTCTCATACATCTGTCTTACAACACATATCTGATCTGCACACTCCTAAAACCGCACTGTTCCTTCCCTAGTACACTCTCTGTCTGGTTCCTCACCCTTACAATCAGAATTCTCCCATACAGTTTACTAACCACATGCAACAGACTTATACCCCTAAAATTTCCACACTCACATTTATCCCCTTTCCCCTTGTACAGTGGCACTATACAGGCACTGCACCAGTCCTCTGGTACTCTTCCAGCCATATAACAAACATTCATAAGCCTCACTAACCATTCAACCACTGTCACTCTTCCTTTCTTTAGGCATTCCACTGTACACCCATCTATACCTGGCACCTTTCGGTTTGCCATCTACCGCAAGAATTTCCTCAACTCCTCCCTTCCAATTGCACCATAATTCTATTTCCCAACAACAGGTATTCTCCTCTCTCCTCATACAGCCACCATAATTATCTCTCTATCATCCTCACTAAAATACTCTGTTCATCTCCTTTGCACATCCTCACTTCCTTTCAACAAATTTCCATTGACACCCTTCACCTTTTCTTCACTTCCATAATCACCTACTTTACCCTTTGTACCTCTCACTCGCCTCCCATCTCGCCACACTCACCACTCTCTTCACTCTCCTCTTCACTTCTCTGTAGCGACCATAAGCCACTCCATCCCTTTCCAGCAACCAGTCTTCAAAAGCTCTTTTCTTCTCTGCCACCGCTCATTCCACCACTCACTACCTTTCCTGACACCCATTCCAACCACTCGTGTACCACTTACCTCAGAGGTACATATTATTACTGCCTCTCTAAAGGCTTCCCACTCCTTCACATCGCCTATCTCCCGTTTCACGCTCACTCACCATGCCACTCCTTCACGAGACCTCCCCCCTCTCACTCCCGAAACTCGTCCAGTCACATCACCAAACTGGCACTCTCCCTTACCTTTCATCTTAGTTTCGCTCAGTGCAAGCACATCCATCCTTCTCCTCATCATCACAATCCCTCTCTCTCTCCTTTTTCCCTTATTTGTACCGCACCCAGGAACATTCCATGACCCTAGTACTAGGGTTAGATTAGGTGCTAACCTTCTCCCCCCACTTTTCTTCATATATATATAAACTAATACATCCTTTTGTTGTTTACACCAGCTGTCCTCGTCTGTTGTTTGTTTCGTAAATTCTCATATATAT
>NC_068982.1:69749685-69751091 GCF_001194135.2 Octopus bimaculoides | reverse complement strand
TATATATATACATTTGTTAGTGTGTATGTGTATGTGTGTATGTGTGTGTGTATGTGTGTGTGTATGTTGTAATTTGCAAGAAACATTATACAATGCGCATGAGAGATGTTTGAAAATGCTTTAAATTTTGCCTATATCTCCACTTGCATTATACAACGATTACGTTTAATATTTATATATGTGTTTGTGAAAGAGTGCGTCCGTGCGTGTATCTGTATGTCTATGTGTGATATACGCCATATTTTTCTTCCGTTCTAAGCATTTTCCCTCATCTACTTTATCAATATATAGTCAACTTTAAGATATCGATACATTTTACTTACACAAATAAAATTTTACATCTCTATTCTTCATCTGTCCTAGAATTCCTTTTTTCCCTGTACAATTAATTAGTATGTCGTTCACAGAATTCGTAATTGGACTTTGGTTTATAAAGCATATTGATGGAGCTAAAATGAATCAATATCTTTAAATATTATCAATATGTTTACTAAAACGATCGATATGTTTACATAATTTATGTACTCTTGCAGTGTACACTTGAATATTACCTCGAAAGAAATCAAAGAAAAAAGGATTTTTCAAAGCATTTAAACAGAAAGTTGGTTTATTACGGCAAGAAATAGCATGAAAACACCTAATATATTGTGTGAATGAGCACCTAAGATTCAGGTAGTTGTGTTAAGCAGGCGCTGTTTAGCCTACATGTGTGTACTGCAATATATATATATATATATATATATATATATATATATATTCCTAGGAATGCATCATTGTACCAGCTTAACAACTCAGGTCATTTTCGCTTCAAAGAATATTCGGGAATTTTATCGCAGGTGTAAAGATCATCAGTTAAGTAGTCATTCCGAAAGAAACGTGAACGAAATAAACTGAGATATGGAGGTGAAAATATTATATCTCGGAGAGAGTGAAGGAGACGTATGGAGAAAAAGAAAGAGATAAAGAAAGAGAGAGAGACACAGAGAGAGAATGGGCAAGAGGAAAGCAGAGAGGGTGAGAGAAAACTGATATAAAAGAGTGAGTCAATGAAACGAGGAGGCACAAAGACAGGTTGACTGATTGAAATCGAGGATGAAGTTCAGTAAACTAAGTGCTTTTTTTTTTTTTGGAAAACTACAAATACATGTTTCATCCGCTCTCTCTCCCTTCTCTCTCTCTCTGTCTCTCTCTTACTCTCTCACTCTCTCGCGCACACACATATTTATATGTATATACACACACACATATATATATAGATATAAATAGACATATAGATCGATAACTAGATAGATAGATGGATAGATAATTATAGATGTGTATATATATATGCATATTTATATACATGCATACATATATGTATATACATATATAGATGTATATGTATAATATATATATATATATATATA
>NC_068982.1:69748642-69749522 GCF_001194135.2 Octopus bimaculoides | reverse complement strand
TGTATAGGTGGGTAGGTGGGTGTTTGTATGCGCGTAAACGTATGTATGTATGTCTCTTCTGTTTTTTAATTATTATAAATCTTCCACTTAGGAGGGAGCCAGTTTCTAACAAAGATACAAGGCTCCGTCTTTGGGATGTATTTAACACATGCAAATTCACATTTGGAACTTGAGAAAAGTCTTGCATATTTTTACTGTTCCACTCACAGATTGCACTTGCAATGTACGAATTAGCCGGTCGATTTCTCTTTCTGAAAATCCCAGTTTATCCAGATTCTCCTTTAAGCATTTACTAACAAAACCTAGTGCTCCAATTATTATTGGTATGAATATGAATTCATATTCCGGATATAGAAGCTTGAGGTTTCGAAGCAGTTGTCCATAGATATCTTCTTTTTCTTTGGTATGTATGCATGTATGTATGTATGTATGTATGTATTATGTATTTATATGTAAGGGTCTTCCTATGACACTGACATGCAGTGTCTGTGCAAGACCGTGCCTCAGTAAAGCTGGACTCATGAGTCATCTTAGTAGTCATAAAGCAAGACCGATGATTGACTACCAGGCCGCTGGTGATGATGCTACACACCATACTAATCATGTCTGTCGGGCATGTGGAAGGGAGTGTGATTCTGCAGGAGGACTTAAACGACACGAAAAGGTACATGGAGCCCAATTACAACAGCCAGCTATTGCCAGTAAAGGTTTTGGACACCAACTCTGTGCAAGACATTGTAGATCTTTGGCTGGGCTAAAAAGTCACATTCGATCACAGCACCGTTAAGTTAAGCTTCGTGCAATGGCCATACTCGATAACGATGGGGCAGCCATCATGTATGTATGTATGTATGTATGTATGTATGTATGTATGTATGTA
>NC_068982.1:69746654-69748035 GCF_001194135.2 Octopus bimaculoides | reverse complement strand
GTGTGTGTGTGTGTATGAGTGTGTCTTTGTGTCTATGTTTGACTCCCCACCACCGCTTGACAACCAGTGCTGGTGTATTTACGTCCCCGTAACGTAGCAGTTCGGCTAAAGAGAGAATAAGCACCAGGCTTTAAAAAAGTAAGTCCTGGGGTTGATATGTGCGATTAAAGACCCTTCAAGGCGGCTCCCCAGCACGGCCGCAATCAAATGACAGAAACAAGTAAAAGATAAAAGATAAAAGATAATTGTCTATTCTTACCGAATCCAAGGAACGATATTTCTCGCAAACCAACACTTTCACTTTCTGGTCGATCATCACATTTGGGATACATGCTTTTCACTTGTATTTCCACGTAATCAGTCAATACATTAGATAATACTAAAATGTCGTTGTAAACATCAGTTTGATAGTGATTGGTCTTGTTGTTTTGGGTCAATTTAAACCCGAACTGAGAAGGAAAATAAAACAAATTTGACATCCAAAGTCAGGTGTTGTAACAATAGAATAGGCAGAACGAATATGCAGCTCGTTGTATGTTAAAAATTATTAAGCTGGCGTGTGTGGAAGTAAAGCCTTACGGCAGGGACATAAGATTTGACAGACACAGGGAGGAATATAGATGTTGCATGGATGGTAGTCGAACCAAGAAAGTAAGGTCAGGCTTGGCCGAACACCGATCACGTGGGGAGAGAAGAGGGAGAGGTAGAGGCAGAGGGATAGAAAAATTAAGGAGGGGCGAGAAAAATGAAAGGGACGCAGTGAAGTGAGAGAGGAGGGAAAGTGAGCATGAAGAGAAGGCCAGGAAATGTGAGAGAGGTGAAACGAAAGAACGAAGAGAGGAATGAATGAAGTAAGCGTGAAAGGGCTAATAGAAAGAACGAAAGAATAAAACAATAGAAAGAATAATAGAGTCGTACAAAATTTAGATATATATTTACTTACATATAAGAGACCAAAGTGTACGTACGCCGCTATGTTTTTTTATATATAAAACATACAATGGGACAAGAACGCAAAACATCCAGACAAGTGATACAAAGAGGGACAACAAAACATCCAGACAGGCGATACAAAGAAAACAAGAACAGGTCATTCGGAGTTTTCTATCCTCAGTTGAGCAATCTCGAGTATAACCAGTCGAAATTGCAAAGATAATCTGGAACTCGACTGAGGATAGAAAACTCCGAATGACCCGTCCTTGTTTTCTTTGCATCGTCTATCTGGATGTTTTGTTGTCCCTTTTTTCTATCACCTAACTGTCTAGATGTTTTGCGTTCTTGTCCCATTTTTGTATTTTTTGTATATAAAAATATATGTGTGTGTGTGTGTGTGTGTGTGTCTGTTTCTGTGTGTCTGTATATATATATATATATATATATA
>NC_068982.1:69745562-69746168 GCF_001194135.2 Octopus bimaculoides | reverse complement strand
TAAAGAAATATGAAAGAATAATTTGAATTATTATTGTAAAAAAATACATTAATATAATTTCTTAATGGAAATATAGTGACTAAGAATTTCTCAATAATAGTAACAACGTTGATAAAAGGAAATAACTTTCAAACATATAACTGTAGGCTTATATATTTTTTTACTTTGCAGGAAAGAGATTAAAAAAAAAACATTCTGTACAAATCTATAGAATTAGTTTGGATTGATTATTTTTCATATCTATAACGTTTCCGTTGCATTACTTGTGGATGCTCAATATTCTTAGGTTATTCTTTTGCTCTTATTTTTGTTAAGAGTTACGAATGTACATGGTTTTATCTCAATTATTACTACCTATTCACCACGATATTGCCGAGGGGATGACATTAAATGAATTATGATAAAAGTTAACTTACCTTTTAAATATTCTCCGTCGAATCTGTTTCCGTCACATTTAAGTTTTTTCACATCGTCAGTTTGGAAATACAGACTTTTACAAGATTCCAACTCCATGGACAGTATAGAATTATTGAGTTGTGGACATTTTGCTGGTCAAAAATATCGATAAGCAGGAAGGGTTATACATACATACATACATACATAAAT
>NC_068982.1:69743963-69744953 GCF_001194135.2 Octopus bimaculoides | reverse complement strand
TATTGGAAGATAATTCATTAACAGCCTATGTACCGTATTTGATGGCATAAAAATGCATGGGCATATTAAACAAACCCCAATATCTGCAGCTCTTATTCAGAAACATAAGTTTTGACTGTATTAAAACATATAAAAATCGGCTCGACTACGCATGCTGGAGCATGTTGGTTTTTATTCATTTTTTTGAGACGGATTTTTTGTGAAAAAAAGTGGGTCTTATCTGACATTAAATACGGAATTTATGAAAAAGCAAAAACAAAAAACACGTGTAAATAGCAGAAATCAGTAAACTGTCAGCGTAAGTCGTGCCACAATACATAAATGTTCGAAATGTTTTCTCCAAAAATTTATGTAGCATTTCTATATTCTTACCAAACAAAACATTACCATTCCAACCACTATATAGCTTCTTATGCCAACCTCTGTATTTATATCAATATATAACTGAATCTTTTCACGTGTATATAAGTATGTGTGTGTTTTCTATGTGTATGTGTATATAAAAAAATTATACTTAGTGAGATAAATATTCTGATTAAGAAATATGAAAATGATTTTCAATTTGTGTCGTCTGCAAAGCACATCGTCCCAGTATCTATTATTCGCTGTGGTATAGCTCTTAGGGGACAATTCCAGCCCACCCACTCCCCGGCTCGATTCATACTTATCGGTTGATAAGTATGTGTGGTCGGTAATATACATATATAACATATAAAAATAAGAGGAATAGCCACCAAGGTGGATTCCTAATATGCTAGAAGAAGACGCCAAATTGCTTTACCACGGAGAATATGTTCTCAAAAATTTTTGCTAACGCCAGAATGTATATATACATACATATACGAATAAGGAGTCGGTGATTATGCGAACTTGGAGCTTAACTATGGTCTATCCATAGCACTTACTCAGCATTACCTGAAACCTCTCGGTCTAATTGACACCACTATACATACATATATATACATACATATATATATATATATATATATA
>NC_068982.1:69740853-69743557 GCF_001194135.2 Octopus bimaculoides | reverse complement strand
ATATATATATATATAAACACCCACACACACACATCGATTATATGTCAATTATATCGCTAAAACGTGTCATTTTCCCTTTTTCTACAAGACCATCGATCTATATTGTAATTGTTTTTTTGGTTTGTTTGTCTTTTGTTTTCTTTTCACAGAAATATATAGGATTTCTGTTTTCTAGTGTGATCCGTGAAATATTTCGAGAAATATATTTATATTCATTTTATGACATTGTTGTTGCTGCTGCTGTTGCAATCGTTTTTGTTTTTCACGTTGTGAGGAAAGCACATTCTTATTATACTCATGTGTAGAATATGCTGTCTTAGTTTTAAGAAAAACATGTCCCGACAGGTCACCACCTCCGCTCTATAATATTGATTTCAAACTTTGGTACAAGACAAGCAGTCTCGGGAAAGGGGTAAGTCGATTACATCGACCCCAGCGTTCAACTGGTACTTATTTTATCGACCCAGAAAGAATGAAAGGCAAAGTCGATCAGAACGTAAGAAGTACTTATTCCACTCTGTAATATTACTATAAGAGACTGCTTGGGTGTTCAACAAAGAAATCGTTGTCCATCTCATGCCAATCTATAATATTAATCCCATTGTCACAGTGTGTGTCCGAAGGAAATTAATCTCATTTTCATCGCAGATATCTGTTGTAGGCGGAGAGGAAGACGGTAAAACAGTGAGTTAACCAATGTTAATGGTGGAAAGGTGGAAACAGTCAGAGAGAGAAGAAATCAAAATGACAAGTTGTGTTTGGTATTTATTATATCGTAACTAACGCTAATCGTAATTTTTCTATAACTTAAATCAGATATCTAGTTCATCATAAATTTTTTTAACGAAATTAAGCAATTTCAAGATTTCCGCATCAAAATGAACATTAAAATATTTCCTGAATGTATTTTCATAGATCACGTTAGTAGATACTTTTATACTTTTTTTAATTTACTGGCTGTGGATGAAGGGACAGCGACATCGGCCTTCACAGATGTCTCCGAGACCTTTGATATATATATATACCGTTATTATTCCGCTTAAATTGCTGCAAGTTGATACTTGCAGAAAACAGATAGGCAGTGGAGTGAATTTATCAATACTCCGGTTTCGTGCAGACTATTTTTGTTCTGTAAAATAAATATCTACTGATTTATGGTGCAGAACAAGAAATCGTGCACTTACCTAGAGTATTGATAAATCAATATCCGTATTTCTGCTCCTGCAACATCTGATCTATCTATATTTGAAATCAACGTTAAGTAAAAGACAAGCAATACATACTAGATATTGCAGGAACATTATAACTTTCGGTTGTGCTCAATTGATCAGTTGTTGTTTCCATTTCCGCTGGTTGGTCACCTGGTATTCAAAAAGTAGTAAAATAGAACACAAGGTTTTTTTTAAGGTTTGTGTATTCGTAGTTACATAGTAACACAATCATATAACAAATCAGAACAGTTCATTATAATTAACATAAATATCTTACAAGTTTGACTATATATGCATAAATGTTTCCTATCTTGAGAATTAAAGGTCAGATATAACAGAATTTTTTAAGTAAGCTCCTAAAATGCAAGTTGAATTTCTCGTCAAAATATTCATTAGCAAATAAGAAATCTTGTACAATCTGTTTTATTTTAGGGAAAGAAAAACTTAGAATTGGAGACAAGTAGTGGTGGTCTGCGTTGTCAAAGGAAAAAAATACAAGCAGATTATATCTGGAAAAAGAATGTCAGTTATACGTAATTTTCTTTACTTGTATACGCATATGCAATGATATATATAATGATATATATGTGTGTGTGTGTGTGTAAATTTATAATATATATATATGTATGAGTATGTTGTCTGTGCATCTGTGTGCATGTGTGTGTATCTATGTATGTATATATTATGTACGCATTTATATATATGTTTGTGTTATAAATTGAATGAAGCGTTACAGTGCGTTAAATGGGGTTTTTGAAAATCCTTTCAGTAATGCGGGTTAGATTTGAGGCAAAATATGTAAGGAGTTGCCGGCAACGCAAAAGGATATTGCAATACCTTTTGAGAATCTTATCAGAAATATTTGGGGATTATTAAGCAAGCTATACTGAGTAAGACAATTTCTTTTATTTTTGTTTTCATCATTGACATCACTTATAAATTTTGTCTATTTCTTAACTTGCATTGTTCAAAGATTACTTTTAACATTTATATAAAGGGGTTGGACAAAATAATGGAAACATCTTTAAATTTCAAACAAATTTATTTTAATATAGAGTAGGGTCGCCTTTGGCAGTAACTACAGCTTGAATTCTACCAGTTATGGACTCGTACAAAGTTTGAATTGTTTCCAAAGGAATTTAGTCCATTCTTCAGCTAAAACAGTCTCCACTTCTTGTAGTGATGATGGTGGAGGATATCGACTCCTTACTTGTTTTTCTAAAATGCACCTTATATATTCAATAATATTGAGATCTGGTGGCCAGATAAGATGTTCAAGTTCACTAGAATGTTCCTCAGGCCATTCAGTAACAACTTTAGCTGTGTGAATTGGTGCATTATTAGCCTGAAAGATTGCATTTCCCTCCGGAAACAATTCCGCAATCATAGGATGAATTTCATCAGATAAAATGCTTAAATCGTCTTGACTATTAATTCTGCCATGAAGGGAAACCATTGGGCCCGGCGGATTTCCAAGATATAGCCCCCCCCCC
>NC_068982.1:69734321-69740599 GCF_001194135.2 Octopus bimaculoides | reverse complement strand
TTGCAGCCCTCACGTAAAATTCGGCTTTGTGCAGCTCCCGGCGAAGAGTTTTTGTGGAAACTGAGTTCTCGAGGTGGTCATTAAGCTCTGCAGTAATTTTGGGAATTGTACTTTTGTGATCTTTTCTAACAATTCGCGTAAGAGTCCGACGGTCCCTGTCTCAAAGTTTTGGTTTTCTTCCGAAGTTTTGTTTCGACGAGGAGGTTTTTCCCTCTTTCTCAAAGGCTGTCATTACTTTCGTGACAGTACTTCTTGATACATCAAACATTTCGGCTGTTTTCGTTACGCTAGCACCTGCCTTACGAGCACCAATTATTTGACCTCTTTGAAAACATAAAAATAATCAAGCATTTGGCGGTTTTATAGATATTTCAAAATGATGATGCTATGGTGTTTCCATTATTTTGTCCAACCCCTGTATGTGTATGCGAAAGGGTGCGCTTGTGCAGTTATCTGTATGCATATGTGTGGTATACGCCATATTTTTCTCCCGTTCTAAGCATTTTCCCACATCTACTTTATCAATATATAGTCAACTTTAAGATATCGATACATTTTACTTACACAAATTGAATTTTACATCTCCATTCTTCATCTGTCTTAGAATTCCTTTTTCCCCTGTACAATTAATTAGTATGTCGTTCACAGAATTCTCAATTGCACTTTGGTTTATAAAGCATTTTGATGGAGCTAAAATGAATCAATATCTTTAAATATTATCAATATGTTTGCTGAAACGATTGATATGTTTACATAATGTATGTCCCCTTGCAGGGCCATCACTTAAATATTACTCCGAAAGAAATCAAAGAAAAGGGGATCTCATAGCATTTAAACAGAGAGTTGGTTCATTACGGCAATAAATATATATCTCATCTCCACAGGAGTACCACACTTAATAATGCACACATTTCCCACAAACACTTCAAGATAACTCTTACCGGCTTTACAGCGGATCCAACCAAGGGACATAACTCCTAATCTAATCCCTTGCTCATTTTCGTTTCACCATCTTTTACACAGGAACCGCAAACTGGATGTGTCCATTCACTTCCGATAATAGAGTGCAGTCACCACATTCCTTTCCATATCGCCTGATGAGCGTAAGGTTATATAATCGGATTGTTACCTATCACTCCGTTGTATTCCTAGCGCGAAACCGATTGGTAAGATCAGCCGTGATGGATATATGATACTGTACATGTGTGTGTGTGTGTGTGTGTGTGTGTGTGTGTGTGTGTGTGTGTGTGTGTGTGTGTGTGTGTGTGTGTGTGTGTATGTCTGTGTGTGTATGTCTGTGTGTGTGTATACATGCATATATATATTCTTTTTTTCTTTTACTCTTTTATAATTTTACTTGTTTCAGTCATGTTGTCTGAGTTGGAAGGTGGGAGGAAGAGGGAAGGGGGGCTAAGGTAATATCTGAATCATAACTTTTGTGTTAATTTGTGCCACTAAATCCGACTTAGGTCGAATTAATATATGCATTATTGACCGTATTCTACCCCTTGTTAGGATTAACGTTAAGCTTCCGCTCTGAAATTGCACAGGAGATGTCATCATTTGGTTTCACTCTCTTCATGATAAGCAACACAATCATTTCCTTCACTTTGACATCTCAAATTATTATTCATCTATACCACCAATTCTCTTAAATAAGGCCTTAATCTTCACCCGAAAATATGGTCCCATCTCTGAATCGGACATCAATATCATCCTGGCTACAAAGAAGATTCTGATTCATTTTAAGGATAATAATTGAACCTGAAACTCATCTACGGATTTCTTCGATATAACCATGGGTGCATGACCTAATTGACCTATTCCTTCTCTCCCAAATTAAACAATACTTCCCCAACCTCTCCAGTGGATTATACAGGGACGATGCACTCCTTTCATCAACTGGATCATCTCGACCGTTAGTGAAATGCACCAAGAAAATCCCACACAAATTTTTTGAAAACTATAACCTGAGAATTTCATTCGAAATTGACACTAAGGGGACTACTTTCTTAGACGTTACTTTCGACTTAAACACAAATCTATATCACCCTTTTCATAAACCCAATCAATCTTTACAATATATAAATGTCCTCTTTAATCACCCTAAACTTACTTTTAATAGCGTAGTCACAGTCATAGCTATCTGAATCTCTAACTTATCTGCCTACTAAGAAATTTTTAACCAAATAAGCGACTTCCACGAGAAAAAACTATCATACCCCAGCACTAAACTTAAAACTAAAATAACAGATCTCTTTCCCAATACTAACCTTGAATCTACGGACATTACTTTCACTCTACACCAATCCAACAACTCTAAAAAACCCTTACATATCACACCCGGCAGCCCTACTGGCCACCCGAGCCTATAACAACTATAAGCACCCCTTCCTGATCAACTCACTTCAGCCATATACTCTAAACATTCTAAAGCCAGGTACGGGAAATTTTATGGTTCGCACTACCTTTCTCTCTCCAACTTAAATATCTACTTAAACTCTTCTTTAACATCTTGAAATCTAACTTTCCATCACAGCATAAATACTATCCCATATTTAACAAATCATCCGTGAAAATCTCCTACTCTGCCACACCAAATTTTGGATTCATAATCGCCTCCTCGAACAAACACAAACTCCAACACCAGTCCTCTGAACATCTAAACTCTCACACTGCACCCCAAGTAAGCCCACATAGTAGCAACAACACAACCCTTAGTAACCCCACTCAATTAAATTATACCAGACTCAAGCCATCATCCCACAATCCTACCCACGCAACGACAAATATTAGCTGCAATACCATTTCCCAATCTAATACAAATACAGATTACACTTCAGGTTCTCCCCCACTAACGATGAACCAACGAAGCTCAACCTCACTAGCAGTAAACCCCAACCATGGAACCGGTAGGAAAACTTGAAATCGTCGCGTCTCTCAATTATGCCCTCTTGCAGTCTCCCGTCTACGCAAAAATGTAATCTACAAGTGCCGTGTTATAACACCACGCTCCCACCAAACAAAGACATATATCGGCGGCACCGTAGATTTCAAGCGCTGCTACCGTGCACACATGAACTCTTTCTCCAATCCAAATTCTAAATTATCAACCTCCTTAGCAACGTATATACGCAACTTTAAATCTCAAAATATTCCATACACCCTATCCTGGTCCATAGTAAGCGAAGTTCCCTCGTACAATGCAAACATCGGCAAGTGAAATTTATGTCTAAAAGAATCATTAACCATTCTTCGCCTTCATAACTCCTCATTATTTAATAGATTCTCAGAGGTTATTTATTCTTGCAAACACAAGTACTACTAGTCATCTTTCACGCACTTCGCTAATTCTTTGTAATCCCAAGATAAGTTTCCATATCCAAAAAACCTTAAATTAAAACAAAGTCATCCTAACAACCTACTACTTAAAAAAATACTACTCCTCCACTCTTAGTCTTTCTCATACACACATTTCCAATTACTTCCAAATTCTTCAAATCAACTACTTCCCACTTCCCTCTTAACCTCTCCACCCTCCCCAGTTTAAAAAACTACTTGACGGTACCTCACTCCTTCGAAAACTAACCAATCTACATCTGCCCCCTCCATATTCACACCCCTCTATTCAATTTCATACACTTCTCTTTACTATAACACCCCACCTTCAATACCAACCAAATTCCTTTGTCCCACAAATAATCACTTTTTGACCACCTTCTCATCCCCACTCTATCCCCCTCCATCTCTCATTCCTCTTTACACACCTTACTAATCTCCCTCAACCACTAAACCAGTCAACTTTCAAATAATAGCCATCCCCATTTTCATTATCTCAACCTTTAACTCGATAGCCCTCATACAAATAAACACAAACGTCACCATTCACATACTACCTAAAACAACCTTCCCTCTTCCTCTCACTTTCCACCTCTATTACTATCACTAACCTAATTATTAATCCTAACCCTGAAATTTATTTTCTTCTCTCACTACTCTGTCTAAATACCCCCAACTCCCCTTTCTAATACACTTAGTTCTCCACAAAATCATTCCATCTTTAAACTCCATTCTGTCAACACCTCAAATGTAGAATTCTTCCTTGAGGACGGAGGCTGTATTATCCGATAATGGAATCAATTTACAATCATTATTTTGGATTACCAAGCCCTCCAAAACAGCTGTTGGACACATAAAACTCTTATTCAACCCCTTTAATTCCTGATATAATTTCCATTCTGTGTAATTCGGACCTTTTTATACGTAAACATATGTACATTTTTTGTATTAAATGTATTTAATATCTTTTGTATATCGACTTGCCTAACTTTACTCCTCTAACCCACCACAGGACTCGAACCACGCATCCGACTTTCGGAAACTCTGTTTCCACAAAAACTGTTCGCCAGGAGCTGCACAAAGCCGGATTTCACGGGAGGGCTGCAATCAGAAAACCACTACCCAAAATTGGAAGTTTGATTAATTTTTTCAACGCAAACTCATCTTGGTTTTGATTAAGGGAACATGTATGTTTCCATTTTTCATTTTTTAATTTGTAATAAACGTACAAACGTAAGCACAAATGAGATCTGAAAGAAAATAATGAGTAATTAACACATTAATTAGACATATAAAACTACATTAACATAAACAACTGTCTATTCTTACCGAATCCAAGAAACGCTATTTCTCTCAGGCCAACATTTTCTTTGTCTTTTCGATTATCACATTTAGGATACACGCTGTTCACTTGTATTTCCACGTAATTAGTCAATACATTAGGCGATAATTTTAAAATGTCATTGTATACATTGGTGTCTTTGTAATCGGTCTTGTTGTTTTTTGTCAATTTAAATCTGAACTGAGGAGGAAAATAAGATACATTTAAGAAACACAGGAAATTGTGACAATAGAAATGGCAGAATAAGTATACAGCTCACTAGATATTACAGCTTATGTGTCAATTAATGGACTGTTGCCAGTCCGTTGGATGGCTTTCTTTTGCATTAGATCCCATAAGTACAACACAAAGAATTTGGTATAAAGTAAGGTTTTATCGGCTGATTACATGTAAATGTTGCGGATCAGTTAAGGCGCGGGAAGGTAAATTTGTTTTCTTCAATATAACGCTAATCCGATAAAGCTTATGTGTTTTCTTTAAACAAGAGGTATTGATCATTTATGAAAATGACACTTTGAGGTGTAGAATATAAAGAATTAAATCTGCAACAGCTTTATATTTCATGTATACTGGCTACATTATATTCTGTTCTTAGTTAATTTCGTACTTTTTTTTTTATTTATTTTAGTTGTTGAATTAACGCGAAAAATACTTTTCATAAAGTTTGTTTTTTTCTTTTTGTGGTTGTACTCTTCCTCTAAAAATTTTGTTCGTCATTTTTGAAAGTTGAATAAATTTTACCTCTTTTCAGACATATGATAGTGGAGTGCCACGAAGAAAAAAGGGAGAATTTTTAACAACTAAACACGAGGGTGAGTTGAAAGGTTCATAGGCTGACTATGAAGGAGTGATGTTAGAGCTGCGAAATCTTGCAGGTATTAATTTCAACTCTTCTAATTAGTAACTGCTTTGTTTCGTTCCGGGTAAACTCACACCTAGATGTTCAAAGAACACTTCAAATGTAAGTAGTAGCAACCTCTCTTGAAAATCGACAATATTTGCCATCGTGTTGTTATCAAGTACCTGCAGAAAAAAGATTTAGCCCCCAGCGACATTCATGCTGGCATGGTTACTACATTAGGGGTTGGCATTGCAGCTTTATCAAGAGTGCAAAGTGGGTAGCTGAATTTAGGAAGGGAACGGAGAGTCTTGAAGATGACCTAAGGTCGGACGTCCTGCAACTTCCACAACCGTGTCAACATTGGTTGTGTTCACTACGGATGATTGGCGGTACGCTGTTAGCATATATTGTAAGAGAATTGAGAATATTGAGCGTGATGAACTTGACATGACGATAGTTTCTGCTCGGTAAGTAACACACCTGAGACCTGTTCAAAAACCCACCGGGCTGTTCACAGCACGTGAAAATTTGACATTGTTCAAGTCAGATCCAGCTGGTTTCCTTGATACACTCCATGCAGTGGAAACACTCCTTCTCGCCTTTTCCAAAGAGGGCGGAGGTCGTTTCATCTATGGAGAAGGTGATGGCCTCAGTTTTGGGGTTGCATTTTGTTCATTGACGATCTTTAAAAGGCCACAACATCAATGGAGAGTATTTTCAATGGGGAGTATTTTCATATATATATATATATATATA
>NC_068982.1:69731012-69732248 GCF_001194135.2 Octopus bimaculoides | reverse complement strand
GAAGTAAAAACTAACGAATCAGGGAAGAAGAAAATACATGAACGATGCATTATTATTACTATTACACGAGACTCACTACTATTACTATTACACTATATCAAAGGCTCACAGTGAACTGCTTATCAACTCCAACTGCCAATCGCTCACAGTTCTTTCATTTATAACAATGAGTCAGTCCACCTTTAGTTACTTGGGTGGTGGTCAGGATCCTTCGACAACAATATATATATATATATATATATATAGGTACAAACACACTTATATATATATATACATATACATATACATATACATAAGTACACACACACACAAAGACAGTCAAAAATTATCTCCACTTTGGCTAAAACTTTTTTCCTGCTGAGTGCATTGTCTTCAACCTTTGCATTCTAAAATGTGGTACTCTAATGGTTACATAATCAAAATTTTGACCTTTATTACTCTGGTTTTGTTTCTTGTGTTACAGAGTAAAGATGTCCGCTCACCTGACAGTGTGCACTAAGGAAGAACACAGATCAGTGATTTGATTTTTCTTGTCTGAAGGTGTGTCCAGGGCTAAAATTCATCGGAGACTTTCAGTACATCGGAGACTTTCAGTACATCGGAGACTTTCAGTACAATACGGGGACAGCGCTATACCACGCAGAAATGTGTATGAGTCGACCGAGAAGTTTAGAAATGGCCGAACAAGCGTGAAGCAAGAAGTGACCATCGATATGTTTTCGGTATGTTTTCTGCGAATTAGTCATTGTTTTGCATACGAAATCATCTACGACAAGCTTCGCTTCCGTAAAGTCAGTGCGAGACGGATGCTAAAAGAGCTTACCGAAGCGCATAAGCGCAATGGTATGAAGATCTGTTGATGCTTACTTGACCGCTACAACGAGATGACACAGAAGATGAGACCTGATTCTATCATTTTGAGCCATAATCAAGAAGGTAGAATAAGGAGTGGAAAGACCCGAATCACCAGCGTAAAACGAATTCAAAACTCGATCTTCTGCAGAAAAAGTGGTGCTAACCATTTTTGCAACACAAACGGACCTGCACTGGAACATTACCTGGGAAAGGGGTCTATAGTCATCAGTGCAGGTAATAGTTAAATGCTGGCCAGCAAACTGAAACCAGTAAACACCAAAGTCTATTGGCAAAGCAAGTGTCATTGTTGTACGACAATGCAAGCCCACATGCTGCCGCGCTCACCATTGAAACCATTGAAATGTCCTTTACGACCATCAC
>NC_068982.1:69727124-69730311 GCF_001194135.2 Octopus bimaculoides | reverse complement strand
TATATATATACATACACACGAGTATACACACACACACACACACACACACACAATTTACTTTAAGGTATAGATGAATTAATTTTAGTTGTAACCTCCCCATTCTTATAAACACCAAGTAGCTATTTAACTTGCTATGTGAATGTGTGTGCACCAAACCACACGTGTGCGTATGCTTCCATTTTCGTGGATGCTTGTATGAGCGAGTGTACACGCGCCATTCAGCTTGCGCTAGGGTGTTTATACATCCATATCTGTTAACGGTTATTTTTAATACTTTTCTTTCTGCATTGCGTGTTTGTTTCGTTTTTGCATCTGTTATTTTATTTTTGATCATCTATATAAATGAAGATATATCCTTTGCTTTGCTGCTTTTCTTTCTATGAAATGAGAAGATAAATTGCGGAACTGTTATTTTAGCGAGTTATATCTATTTATCACCCGATCAGACACATCTGCATCATCGGATGCTTCTGAATCAGTTGTTAAGTGTCCCATCCGTGAGGGAGCGATGCTAGATGTGTCGAAACAATTATCGTGATTAATAAAAATTCTCGTATATTCCATCTTCCGTCTTTCATTTACCATGTCTGTGTGTGTGTGTGTGTGTGTGTGTGTGTGTGTGTGTGTGTGTGTGTGTGTGTGTGTGTGTGTGTGTGTGTGTGTGTGTGTGTGTGTGTGTGTGTGTGTGTGTGTGTGTGCGTGTGCGTATGTATTTGTATCTAACTGCTGTTTTCGTGTTGCGAATTATAAAAAGAAACAGAAAAGAAAACCTACTTTTCCATCGTCAGTATTAACGGTTATATTTTCTATCTGCTCCCAACAGCCAGTCCTTTGATACAAAGATATTCTAGATATTGAGTAGACAGCATCGAAATAGAATTTAATCCAAGCTCCTGCACCCTCCTTGTTTGTTGTCCATTCTGTTGCTTTATCAGAATCATAACTGAAGTCACATTCTCTGGAAGGTTTGGGAGCAGTTGATCGTGAACAATTTTTAATTTGAACTTCAAAGAAATAGGAAAGAATAATTCAGATTATTATTGTTAAAAAAATTCAAAATACTATTAATGTAAATTTTTTCATGGGGTTCAATATATGACACGTAAACATAAGAGAAGAAATAAAACGCCATTGCAATTCTCAATAATTTTTAAAAACCTTGGTAAAAAAGAAATTACTACTAATATAGTCTAAAGGCAGCGAACTGATAAAATCGTTAGCATTCCGGACAAATTACTAACAAGCATTTCCCCTGTCTGTACGTTCTGAGTCCAAAGACTTTGCTTTTCATCACCTTGGAATCGATGAAACAAGTACTAGTTGAACGCTGGGGGTCGTTATAATCGACTTACGCCCTCTGCTATATTGCTGGCTTTGTGCCAGAATTTGAAACCAATATATAACTTCACAATATTACATTTTCACTCCAGTAAAAATATACTCTACACAAATTTACATAATTATTTCAATTAAGTATTTTTTCATAGTCTTTACATTATTTCAAATTTACATCATATTTACTTCGAATTAGTTATTTTTAAAATCTATATCCTTTTTCAGTGTCTTTTTTGAGCATTGTTTAATTTTGTATTCTTTCCGTCACTGCTCCGCGCCTCTACTTACGAATTTAAATAAATGTTTATGAACAAAGCACTTGTGCATGTTTTCTTCAATGATATTGTTTCTTTTCTGTAAGGGAAACAATTTCAAGATATTTTTTCGATTAGACTTACTTTAAAGGAAGAAAATGAAGTATCAGTTCAGATACGACCGAACATTAGATTTAATTCTCTTTTATGTCAGTATCTCAATTAAAATTGGTTTCAAATGTTGGCACAAGGCCAGCAGTTTTGGAAAAGGGACTAGGTCGGTTACATCGACCCCAGTACTCAACTGGTACTTATTTTATCGATCCAGAAGGGATGAAAAGCTGAGTCGACTTCGGTGGAATTTGAAATCAGAACGTGCAGACGAACGAAATGCTGCTAAGCGTTTCGCCCGCCGTGCAAACTATTCTGTTAGCTCGCAGCCCCTCATCTCAGTTAATATTAGTTTCAACTTTTGGCACAAGGTCAGCAATTCTGAGAAGGAGATAGTCAATTAAATCGACTCCAGTGTTCCATTGGTACTTATTTTTTCGACTCCAAAAGGATAAGGCAAAGTCGACCTCGGGGGAATTTGAACTCGGAACGCAAAGACAGTCAGAATGCCGCGAAGCAATTTTCCCGGCGTACTAACGTTTCTGCCGGCACGATGCCTACATCTCACTTAATATTTGTAATCGTCTGGCATAAAAATTATGTAAATCGCGTAAGTCTAAGCCCCTTAGCCTCTGGGAATAAGGTTAGACAACTGTTATGCCGACGAAGGCTACTGAGCCAGAAACACACGTCATCTGTCCACTTATCTTCAGATAATAAACCAGCCCTTTTCCTTAGTGATATGTCAACACTGGAGAATTCTTGATTGTTCAGATTGTCTTCCCTTTCAAAGTGAAGCTGTTCATAATTTCTATTTGATAATTATAATACATCCTCTTGGGGTGGATATTATTTTAATAAATCAAGAATTTACGAGGGATGATATTGGATATATCTGTATTTATCTTTGTAATAAAAGTAACATTGTTTAGATCAATTTTGAAAAGACGAATCATTATTGGTAAATTCGTGGAATATCACGACTGGCTGAGGGGTCATTATTTTGTGTCTGGATATCGTACTAAATAACACTCTTTGAGTTAGATGGAGTGCCTTTCAGTTCTGATCTTAAATTTTCTCATTTGAAAACAATGCGTTTATCTTATACAGAGTTATATACATCTCTAAGTTGGTCAACGCTGTATAACTGAAATATAATCAAGGGAATGACAAAAAATAAATGGTAATAAAAGCTAACTTACTTTTTAAATATTCTTTATCAAATCTATTTCCGTTACATTTGAGATTTCTCACGTAGTCAGTTTGGTAATATAGACTTTTACAAGACTCCAACTCCATCGACAGAATAGAATTTGGAAGTTGTGGACATTTTGCTGCAAAAATAAAATATATAGGCATGTATCCATGTATGCTCACACACACACACACACACACACACACACACATACATACATACGTACGTACATACGTACATACATACATACATACATACATACATACATACATACATACATACATATATATAT
>NC_068982.1:69725919-69727091 GCF_001194135.2 Octopus bimaculoides | reverse complement strand
TATTTGACGGCCTGGCGATCAATGTCTATATTGATAAAAGAGAAATTCTGTCTGTCTTGGATCCCATGTTTGAAAATACTTTCTACCGACAAAAATCCGGAATTGCTATGGGCACTAGGGCAGCTCCAGTCATTGCGAACCTAACAATGGGTTACTTGGAAATAATAATATACCAGGAATCTTTATCCACCTTTGGAAACACCCTTTCCCAATACATAAAAGAAAATTGGAAAAGGTTCCTGGACGACTGTTTCATACTCTGGAATGAAAACACAGATGAACTCTTGAAATTCAAAAGTCTATTGAATAGTGTCAACCCAAACATACAGTTCACAATGGAGTACAACCGAAAGGAGCTCCCATTCTTGGATATACTAATTTAAAAAGTAAACCTAAAAATAAAAACGGACATATTTTACAAAATCACAGACGCCGAACAACTATTTGATTCATGCCACCCAAGACACACCAAAACAAACATCCCCTTCAACCTTGCAAGAAGGATATGCACAATAGTGTCAGAACAAAATACTAGAGACTTTAGACTACAAGAACTCAAAAACACACTAATTGACAGACACTACCCAGTTCAACGCATAGAGGATGGAATTAGACGTGCATCACAAATCGACATAGAAAACTTAAGAAAAGTTAAACATAGCAACACACCTTCCCCGAAAATACTGCCATACATATCCACATAGAACCCCAGAAACAAACAAGCCTTCACCATCATCACCCAAAACATACCAATGCTACATAAGGACCCCAAATTAAAGGAAATTTTACACACACACAAAATCATTAAAAGCTACAAACAACCAAAATCATTGAAACAGATCCTCACAAAGGCAAAATTATTTTCCAAAATAACAGATGCAAAAGTAAAAAAATGTGGTCGACCAAATTGCGCAACATGCCCAAACCTTCTAGAAGGTTCAGAATTCCTCTTCAAAGAGGGACAAAAATTCAAAGTTAAATCTGACTTTACTTGTGCCTCAGAGAACCTTATTTATGTAATAAGATGCTCGGGCTGCCACGAACACTACATAGGGTCCATAGGATTATCGCTCAGACGCAGATGCACTCTGCATCGACAGCAGATTGCATGCCCAGAATACCGAATGATACCCTTTAGTAAGTATATTGAGAAATGCGCAAAACAAATGCTA
>NC_068982.1:69721197-69725218 GCF_001194135.2 Octopus bimaculoides | reverse complement strand
TACATATGTATGTATGTATGTATGTATGTATGTATGTATGTATGTATGTATGTATGTATGTATGTAAGAATATATATATATATGTAAATAGAAACTTTATCATTTCTAAATCTCTCAACAAGAGACATGCAGTAACAGTACTTTAAAGTAAAGAATATTTGCCAACATAATGCGGCAGTCCTAGAATGTTACTGTTGTTTAGCCCCAGGAAACGTCGTTTCCAACTGGCTATACGACACAATATCTATGTCCATCCAACACAAAGCAACATCTGCAGCACCGTCTAGCCCAGCAGCTACTCTGTGCTGATGAAGAGCAATATCCCAGAAACCGGTCGAAACTCACACACGAAAAAGAGAAAGCGTCACTCAAAACATTTAGTAAGAGTCACATATACATGTACATATATATATGTACACATATATATACATATATGTATGTATGTATGTGTGTATGTATGTATGTATGCATGCGTAAATAGAAACATAATTCAGTTCTATGTCTAAGAGATGAGGAATTATGTACATTATTTACATTATTTACATTTGACGGATATTTGTCCTCAACTTGTTTGTTGTTAACACAACGTTTCGGCTGATATACCCTCCAGCCTTCATCAGGTGTCTTGGGGAAATTTCGAATCTGGGTTCTCATTACTAAAGTATTTTTCGATGTCATTATTATTATTATTATTATTATTATTATTATTATTATTATTATTATTATTATTCAGGTAACTGCCTGGAATCGAATTCGGAATCTTGGGGTTAGTAGCCCGCGCTCTTAACCACTACGCTATATGCTCGTGGGCATATGGCGTAGTGGTTAAGCCGAAAGTTTGTGTTAACAACAAACAAGATGAGGACAAATATCCGTTAAATGTAAATAATGTAAATAATATATATATAATATTACAAATTTGGGGTTTTACCAATAGAACCGCAACTCCTATTTCAGGATAACCTTATTGTATGGAATACACATAGAATGTTATATTCAAGAAAGAAGAAGAAGAAGAAGAAGAAGAAGAAGAAGAAGAAGAAGAAGAAGAAGAAGAAGAAGAAGAAGAAGAAGAAGAAGAAGAAGAAGAAGAAGAAGAAGAAGAAGAAGAAGAAGAAGAAGAAGAAGAAGAAGAAATGAGAACCCAGATTCGAAATTTTCCTAAGACACCTGATGAAGGCTGGAGGGTTTATCAGCCGAAACGTTGTGTTAACAACAAATAAGATGAGGACAAATATCCGTCAAATGTAAATAATGTAAATAAAGAAACATAATCATTTCTAAATCTCTCAAAGAGAGATATTCAGTAACAGAATAGCTGCTCGGCTAGACGGCGCTATTCCGTGCTGATAAATAGCAATAACCCAGAAACCGGTCCACAGATGTTGCTTTGTGCTCCCCTGTTCGAAAATCTAAGGACACAGATATTGTGTCGTATAGTCAGGTGGAAACGACGTTTCTTGGGGCTAAACAACAGTAACATTCGTCCCATCTGGGTCTTCCACATTATATTGGCAAACAGTCTTTACTGTAAAGTATTGTTACTGAATATTTCTCTTCGAGAGATTTAGAGATATTAATGTTTCTATTTATAAGGTCAGTAACTGTGTGTCACTTTGAAAATTATATATTTTCGAACGGGAATTCAGCAGCACCGTCAAGACGAGCAGCTACTCTGTGCTGATAAATAGCAATAACCCAGGAACCAGTCCACAGATGTTCCTTTGTGCTGGATAGGAGTGCTGAGCTTCCCTGTTCAAAAATATAAGATATTGTGTCGTATAGCCAGCTGGAAACGATGTTTCCTGGAGCTAAGCATCAACATTCGTCCCATCCAGGACTGCCACGTTATGCTGGAAAATAATCTTTAACTCATATATATATATATATATATATATATATATATGTAAATCTTTCTTGGAAATGGATGCTTGGCGTTCAATCATATAATAGTATAAATAATACATATATGCATTTATACATATATGTACATACCTAGATATATATGTATATACATATGCATATGTGGGTACAGAACGTCAAAGAACGTAAACAACATGAAATCGAAATTACGAAAACATGGAATACGAACTTTTTTTGCGAACAACAAAAGAAACAAATGGAAAACAAGACAAACAACATAAAGAACGACCCTTCATCAGCTGTCAGCTGTTTTTCTACTCCGTATTTCGAGCAATTCACGACAAGATACGCCTTCGACAAAACAGTTGCCCGAGGCTATAGTACAAGACACTTGTCCACGGTGCCACGCAGTGGAACTGAACCCGGAACTATGTCTATGTATGGACCAAAAGTAGCCTGAGACATTCAGCCTAAAGAAAGCACCTGAAATCTCTCCAGTCTGAACTGCCACAGAGCGGACTGGAAATCGATCCAAAAAGAGATCCTCAGACAGGACTGTCCGAAATGTCTCTCCACACCAGACGTTGGCATGAAACTAGAGCATTTCATGTCTGTTATGCAAGCCACAAGTTCAATCGCTATTAAGTACAGTCGCTATTGTTTTCACTGTAAGTTTTCAATCGCCATTTACAAGCAACAACGACAAATTACTGACAGAAAGAAGTTCACAATTACTGATGAAAGTAATTTCATACATAATTTGCTGACAGAAATAACTTCATAAATTTCATTTCAATCCGTACACTTCGTTAAATTTGCCTACAAAATTCTTATTTACTTTCGCAGCGTTTTGTAATTTTTTTTTTTTTTTTTTTTTTTGTAGAAATTACTGATAAAAGTAAGTTACTGACAGAAGTAACTTCAAAAATTTCAGATAAATCCGTAGACTTAGTTAATTTCGTTAAATATTTCTTATTTACTTTTGCAACGGTTTTGTGTTCTTCTGTTGTTAACGGCTTTTTTCTGGTTCTTTCAATACTGGCTCTTGGTTCACTGACAAATTTCGCTTCAATCTGTACAATTCTTTATTTTCCGTAAAGATTTCTTATTTACTTTCTGTCCGTCATATTAAGAAATATAATTTCCGTTACCCAGTTATTTTCATTGTTTACTATCTTCTGCACCCATGTATTTCTGTATACGTATATAACCATGCCTAGAAGGGAAGTGTCAAATTTGTCTACAATGTCAAGGTCTGCCCAAAGAATGTCTCGGTCCAGGGAAAGAGAAACAGCTGCAGAAAGAGAAGCATACCAAGAAACGAACAGACTGTGCACTACAAAAGCCAGAGCGTCTCAGTGATGAACAGAAGAATACACGGCTGACAAGGAATAGAATCTCCACTGTAGAACGAAGAGCAGTTGCAACAGCTCAGAGAAATAACTCTTATGGAGCAGCTTTTAATTATGATACAGCAGTTCATTATGCAGATGATACTAGAGTATCCATTGGTGCAATGATAGCTGAGTGTATACATTGTAAAGCAAGGGAGTGGCCTGGAGAGACACCTGCACTGAGCTGCAGTGGTGGAAAAGTTAAACTCCCTGCAACCCCCAACCTCCAGAGCCATTGAAGAAACTGTTGTCATCAACTGACCAAGATTCCAAGCACTTCCAAAACAAAATTAGACAATACAACGATGACATCATTTGGAGTCACAAGAGATTTAACTGAGCCAGGATTCATGCAAACTTTCAAGACCCAAGATCAGATTTACCATCGGATTGGCTCTCTAGTACCTCTGTCAAATGAATCACCAAAATCGACCTTTCATTGTTTATAATCTGTACCTGTTTTTTGATTACGAAATAAGCTACACAAACGTGTTTTTGAATTACATGTATTTACTTTATATACATATGAGTTGAAGACTTTCTTTTAACATTTCACTTAACGTCTATATTCCATGCTGGCATGGGTTGTAGAGTTATTAATGTAGAAAGTTGGTATCTCAGCTGCTAGTAGTTGAGACCTGCGTAATCGAGACGGCGTTTTTAAATTTCATTACTGTCTTTAACACGGGAAACACTGGGTATTTCTGTTAGTATATATGTATGTATATATATATATATATATATATATATATATATATATATAT
>NC_068982.1:69720280-69720793 GCF_001194135.2 Octopus bimaculoides | reverse complement strand
TATATATATATATATATATATATATATATATATATATATATATATCTGTGTGTGTGCATGTGTGTGTGTGTAATGTATGTATATACACTCATGCATACGCATACATATCTATATATACCTATGGACGTGCATACATATACATATGTGTATATGCGTGCGTGAGTGTGTGAATGTATGTGCACGCACATATTTGTTTACATTTTTTAGATCGATGTAATCAATAAGATATTTTATCCTTTACTTGGGAAAGGAAATAAGGGCTTGTAATTGGCAAGCATAGAAAAATGAACAAAAACGAAAGAATATAATGGAAGTGTGTATGTGCGTGTGTGTATATGTATATGTATATATATACATATATATATATGTATATATATATATTCTCTTTCACATAACATCTACATATATGTTAAGTGAACGATAATATTTTGAAAACAAAAGAATTTAATATCTAATTTCATATAGATATGTGTGTGTGTGTGTGACCATCGCTTGTCAACCAGTGTTTGTGTG
>NC_068982.1:69717089-69719512 GCF_001194135.2 Octopus bimaculoides | reverse complement strand
TGTGTGTGTGTGTGTGTGTGTGTGTGTGTCATATATGCGTGTGTGTATGTGTGTGTGGGGAACATGTTTGTGCGCGCATTTAAGATCATTTATCAACAATTCATTCGTTTATTAGTAATTAGATAACCATTAGTAATTAGATAACAAGACCTGCCAAAATAACAAAAATATTCGAGGGGATTCTTTTTTTTTTTTCACAAATATATATATATATATAGTTCAAAAACACAATAACAAAAAAACAAAAAAACAACAAAGTGAGGACGTGATATGGATAGTATTATTGGACGCTCAGGAAAGGAACATTTCTATATTCTTACCTTCAATTTTCAAATATAACATTAAAATTGCAACCATTATGTTGCCTCTCATGTCTGCGATTGTGTTTTGCATTTGGATATATTCATGAATCTCTTCAGCTATATATGTGTCGATATGTTTTCGGTGTGTATTTATAGAGAGTTGCTCTCAGTTTTCGACGAGCGCAAAAGATTCTGATTGAGAATAAAGCTCTTCTTAATTTGTGACGTTTACAAATAAGCATCCGTATTTATAGCATCTGTTATCTCTATGCCCATCTGCGTACACGCGTTTGTTATGCGTATTTGTGAGTGTAAGTGCATGCATATGTGTGTGAGTGCATGTACATATATATGTGTATAAATATATATAACGTATATATAAATGTGTGTGTGTGTCTGTGTGTGTGTGTGTGTGTACATAAATACGTAATTATCTCTTATTAGATCTATCTTACCGTGTTTCCCATCATAACAAATCGAATGTTTTGTACAAGATTATCGATTTGTTATTATTTCAATTTAGTGTTTTATAGTATTTTTTTATGTGGCTGAGGTGGTTGATTTTACTATATATGTCATTGGAAATAATTTTTTATTGTCGAAGATTCTAGAAAGATACATTACCTTGATTCTAAGAGAAACAAGTTTCAACAGGACCATCTCCATCCATAGTAACAATAACTGTATGATTCTTCCTGGGTGTTCGAGAGAGTTAACATTTGACCACTTCATACAAACTTGAATAATAAATACATGAGTATGGAAGAGAAGGGAGAGATTTGTTGTTGTTATACATGATTCAATAAATATAGTTTAGTTCATTGGTTTCTTTGCTATTTATTGCTATTTATCGGTTTATTGAAAGGTTAGAAATGCAAAGCTGATCAGAAAAAATGGCGGACAGAGAGAGAAAAAGTGGCATGTTTTAAACATAAAAAGAAACAAAATGATGAAGAAAGTGAGCAGTTAAATTTAACAGTTAAATGAAGATGACCCGACGTCTGGACGTCTTGCAACTGCTGCGCCACCGAAGGAAACATTGAGTATGGAAGAGAAGGGAGAGATTTGTTGTTGTTATACATGATTCAATAAATATAGTTTAGTTCATTGGTTTCTTTGCTATTTATTGCTATTTATCGGTTTATTGAAAGGTTAGAAATGCAAAGCTGATCAGAAAAAATGGCGGACTACCGATGGAGGTAGTGTGGGGGCTCTTGCGATCAACACACTTTAATGAAAAATAAACTTCATGAGAGTATCTTGGTCAGTCTATTTCAGTTGGTCCTCGTAAGTTGGTGTTTTATTGAAAATACACTAGTATCCTAATTTCATGATTTTGATCAAGTCTCTTCAAATTTTTCTATGAAATTATTGGCCGTTCAGAACAGTAATGATCCTAAATTCAATGTTAAAGTTCCTACACCTTCGTAAACTAATCTTTCGAATGGAATGTCGTTGGAGTGACTTGCTGACTATTTCTAGTATACAGGATGATTTCATTTATTTGCTACAGGGGCACCAGATGAGGGGCACATTACAAGGCTAATTTACAAAACATCTGAACACATGTATGATGCAGTCGTCCTCATACCGAAAAACCAATCAAGGAACCCCACTGATTCACTAAGGTTGTGAGCGCATAAGCCCTCACCCAACTGTTTACATGCTCGTGCTTAGAGCAGATCCATTCATCCTAACCATTTTTCCACAATTACCCATCTTTTGGCAAATTGACTGGCAGAGAACATTTTCCTATCGACCCTCAGTTTCCTTTCCAAATGGAACTTTAAAAAGTCGCTGAGAGCTTGACCGAAGAGGAAGGTATCTTTCTTCAATCCTTTCAGCTTCATTCACCACACTTCTTTCGCCATAGCCACTTCACAGAGGAACACCGTCTGCTCAGATTTGTCACTGGAATTTGCAATTCAGTTGTTTGATTTATATATCAACGACCAGATGTATATTTTAGCGAATTATAATTGTATGCTGAGTGTACTTATTATAGCTGTGCTGTGTCATGAGCATATACTTCAGCTCAATGTTTTTTAACCTTATACAAAGGAGTATTACAAGGGAGGTAGATAGATAGATACGCAAAAAGGTAGGTGTGTGTATATATGT
>NC_068982.1:69715507-69716973 GCF_001194135.2 Octopus bimaculoides | reverse complement strand
ATATATATATGAGGGCTCTTAGGCTAGTAGTGAGAGTGTTGCACTCACGATCACAAGATCGTGGTTTCAATTCCTGACCGTGTAGTACGTTGTGCTCACGTTGTTCTGCGATCACTTCACTAACTGACGTGTGGTACACCATGCACCTGTTCAGGCAACGTCGATTTGATGACAGTATATGATGTACAGCACATACAGTTGATTACCTTAAATAGACCATTTGTGCAGCTCGTTCAACCAGAAATTGCAGAACCGTCTTTAACGAATTACAAGAGGCTATCACACACACACACACACACACACACACACACACGTCTGTGTGTGTATGTATATATGCTGAAAGTTTATTTTTATTATTTTACGTGGAAATGGAGGAAAATTAAATACATTTTCGTCATTTAATGCTCTGTTATTTCTGGAAAGGAAAAAAACGCTGTACAAACTGCAAAAAAGATATATGCAGTTTATTGAAATAAAGCCATACCTGAGAGGAATGCGTTTGTAAGTAGTTCGCTTGGTTTAGGAATGAAAATTTTCATCTGGAAGACCTTGAATTCCAGCAGGCCTACAGTCGTTGATGATGCCGAAATCGAAACATTAATCAAACACAATCCAGGTTATACGACACGGGACATTACAAAGCTATTCCACATACCTTTTATGAGTGTTATAAGGCATATGAAAACACTTGGGTAAGTGTATTGCTATGATGTTTGGATGTCTCATAATTTAACGGGCCGCATTTCCGTCTGCGACACCCTGCTCAAATGCAGTAAAAACGGCGACTCATTTTTACAAAGAACAATTACTGGTAATGAAAAATGGAGTGTTTGCTACAATATGAAGTAAAACAGCTCCGGAAGAAACGAAATAAACTACCTTTAATCATTCCAAAAGTCGGTCAGTATACGACGGTGATGCTTTGATGGAATTATAAGTGTATTGTGTATTACGACTTCTTTCGCAAAATCAGACATTGAATTCAGACACTTATTATCCTCATTAAGACCAATTAAAGGAGGCAATCGATGAAAAATGTCCAGAAGGATGTCGTCTTCCTTCAGGACAACGCTAGATGCCATGTTTCCATATATGTATGTATATATATAGTTGAACGAAGTTTAAGTTTAAAATAATAATGAAAATAAAATTAGTACATATTTAACCGGTGTAATAGTTAAAGCTATACTATTTAAAGCTAAAGACGTTTATTTAATTATAATTAAAGATCAATTGAATAATAGAAAAATACAAGATTATTTATTTCTACAAACGTAATAATAAAAAATATGAATGAAAAAATTATGAATGGAAAAAATTATGAATGAAAAAATTAGGAAAGAAAAAATTATTAAGAATAAAAGGTTAAACTTTATATATATATATACAAAGTTTTGATTTTAAAAAAACTTTAACGATATTATAAACTATAAAGATTAATAATTAATCAAATAATATTAATCAAA
>NC_068982.1:69708425-69714321 GCF_001194135.2 Octopus bimaculoides | reverse complement strand
CTGCCACAGCAAAACCTGAGTGAAGATGTAAGCACATAGACTGCAGTACCGCTATACGAAACTGAAAAACCTGTGAGTTCAATTTTAATAACATATGCATACATATCTCAAACAAAACTAAGAGAACTGCAGAACATTTGGTGGCAATAAAAAGCAGTTGAACTTCAAGGCTATGTAGATGCACGTGACCTCAGAAATTTCTATGCTGGAACGAAACAACTATATGGACCAGTACGAACAACAACTGGACTCCTTCTTGCAGTTGACAATACAAATATCCTGACTACACTGGAAGGAACATCTTTCCACCCTCCTAAATAGAAACTTGAACACGGCTGAGAACGTCCTGAGAAACGTTCCAATTCATCTTTCTCAGCCGTGAATGAACAGGGAGCCTACTTTTCACGAATTCAAGCAAACTATGAAGCAAATGATATCAAGGAAGTCTCCATGCCCAGATAACATCCATTTGGAGCTGATAAAAATCGCATTTTCACCCTCATCCTAAACATGTGGGAATCCTAACACATTCCTAAAGAACTGAAAGTCATAACAATCATCATAACAATCTTCAAAAAGGTAATCGAAAAGCCTGTGGGAACTGTAGAGGAATATCATTACTCTCCATCACTGGAAAGGTCTTTACCATGATACTTCTAAATTGGCTCCAGGCCATCGCCGAAAAGATCCACGTGGCATAACTGACATGATTTTCTGTGCAAGGCAACTCCAAGAGAAAAGCAGGGCCGACAAAAGCCCATTTTCCTTGTTTTCTATGACTTTGAAAAGGCCTTTGATAGCATTCCAAGCAGCTGCTGTGCGGAAGGATTTTCATCATACTGGATCACATGATCTCTCTGATTCAAGCAATCATGATATGACTGGACGTGTATTCCACCAAAAACATACTACCAGAAGAATTTCCAATCACGTGCAGACTAAAACAAGGATGCGTCTTGGCACCTACGAGCTATTCTCCTTGTATCTGGCTGTAATGCTTCACGAAGTCCTTCCAGATAATCCAGGAGCTGAAATCAGATATCGATATGGTGGAGGACTTTTCAATCTTAGTAGACTTCGATCAAAACATCTAACACACATACAACACATCTCAGAACTTCAATATGTTGATGACAATGCTGTCCGCTGTCATTCAAAAGCAGAACTCCAGCAGTCTGTAAAAAAACTTTCCTATGGTCTACCATCGCTTTGGCCTTACAGTAAACATCAAGAAAACCAAGGTCCTTGCACAACCAGCCCCAAATACCATCTTACCAGATTTTGATGTTACCATCTCTGATACACCTCTCAAAAAAGTAGAGCATTTCTATATCCAGGCAGCCTTTTATCAAACAAGTGTACCTCAGAATAGGATGTGGAACGCAGAATTGGAGCTGCACCGGGCAACTTATTTCATAATTTATTTAATCGTATTTCATACAACTGTGTAAAACAATACTAAATCGATGACCTATGAACATGTGATAACATAACTGAAAATTACTATTGAAAATACCTATACAATAACGAAGGACCAGCCAACGAGTCTTGAATTTGTATCGTGTCACTAGAGACTTAGAGATCTATCCCTGACAAACTTGTAATTCTGAATCAGATAACTATTTCGTTCGCTATTTTGTGACCCAATAATAAGATCTTCAACCTCTCTCTCTCTCTCTCTCTCTCTCTCTCTCTCTCTCTCTCTCTCTCTCTCTCTCTCTCTCTCTCTCTCTCTCTCTGAGGGGAGACAAACGACCGAGACGTTACACTTCACTTTTTCACGACTCAAAATATATTCCAGCTTATGTTTTGTTAGTTAGACTACTTCAATAACGTACTAACCTAAGGGTCAACAAACCATATTTTATTCCCAAAAGTGGGTTCTTTCCATAACCAAGACACTTAATTCTCGAAGGTCCAATTCACTCTAGTATAAGTAAGTATTATCACACAACGCTACCACTACCTTAAACATTGAATACCTCATGCGTGTTTTATTAGCTAGATAATCTGGGTTTCTCGAGAAATATTGCAAACAGATGAACCAACAGTTGTGGACATTTTACAAGCCCCACAATGGAGTGCTGCTTCCACATTTGGGTAGTTTGGCTGTTACATACACAGATATTCTTGACCACATTCAGAGAAGGGTCTTTCTCCGTCTGCTCTGACGCTATTATAGTGGATTTTATTCTTGGGAAATAGATAGTCTTGTACTTCCGCCATTCAGATATCCCGACTCATTCTTCTCTCCGCCTGTCGCCACCTTTGTTTCGTCTAACCATCAGTCCCATACAAACCACTGTCCCAATCCTTCCTCACAAGAACATCTCCCCTCTGGAATTTTCTCTTCAGTCATGTGTTCCCTGCCAATGTTGATCTGCAACACTTTAAACCGAACATTAACGAGATCAAACTCATCGGTTTCGGGGGACCTACAAAGGTCAGGGTTACTCCAGACTCAGCAAGTTAAATGAAAATTTTCAGTGATGCCTTTACGATCCAGCAAGTTATGAGATTACATAATCTTTAGGTTGTAATGAAGAGTTCAATTCCACACATAGAAAACAAATAGGCATTTAAATAGACTTCTCTCAGTAACTCGGTGTACTGGATTAGTGGGTTCAACCCTAACGCCCGACCAGCTATCATCATGCATGAGTCTGCCCGAAAAGCACTAGTAGATTCTAACAAAGCCTCAATAGCCAAAACACTTAGCAAGAGAGATTCTGAAAAATTAAAAAGAATTGCAAACACTCAGCCATCACTAAGTTTACAATAGCTATCTATGTGAAGGCATGTGGGTTAGTTGTTAGGGTGTTTCACTCACGATCACGAGATTGTGGTCTCGATTCCCAGACCTTCTGTGCATTGTGTTCTTGAGCAAAACACTTCATTTAGCTATAAATGTCCGTTTAGCTATAAATAAGTAACGTTGTGACGGATTGGCGTACAGCGGTGAGGTGGTAATTCAGGAACATCACCCGAACGGAGATTTCCTGATAGACGTGTTGCATTCAATGATCAGAAGGATGAATAGTACAACCCAACACACGTCGAAAGGCAAATTACTGTGTTATTTATTCCGAGATAACATATATTATGAATGTGCTGTTTGAAAAACACCATAAACATTGGAGGGATGCAAAAAATTCACCCAGCAGCGACCACCAACAAAACCAGATGTGTTTCGGTCACTTTTGGATCTTTCCACGGTACGTACTCGCAGCCAGCTACATGCTCAGACGAGAATTTGTCCTTCGATATAAGTAACTGTGAATAAAATTATCATTGATGTTACGAATAGCCGCCCTGGGGAATAATAATCCGTCATTGGCAATTGCTATATAAAAAAGGCTGAAAAGCAGTTGATGTTCTTGCTGGGGCGTTTTTTCTACTGGGGGTCGTTTTTCGTCTCTCTCTCTCCCATATTCATTGTGTTTTTTCACTCAGCAAGTCCATAAAAGATGCTATCTCGAGACATACACGCTGTAACTGGCCTATCATCAGTGTATACGAGGTGGTATCAAAAAGTTCCCAGACTAGTTATGTTTAATAAAAAAAAATAATTTATTTGCCTAAGTTTTAACATCATCTCCTTCGAAATAGTCACCTTGTGCAGTAATACACCGGTCCCAGCATTC
Source organism: Octopus bimaculoides (assembly GCF_001194135.2). Lineage (NCBI taxonomy): Eukaryota > Metazoa > Mollusca > Cephalopoda > Octopoda > Octopodidae > Octopus > Octopus bimaculoides. The sequence continues at coordinate 69,710,677 of NC_068982.1, read as the reverse complement.
TTGCCACTTTTACAATCCGGTCAGGAAGTCGTTTTCTGGAAGTTAGTCGAGGACCTTCTGCGATTCGTTCTGAATCTCGACAAAGGTGTTAAAACGGTGACCTTTGAGCTGCATCTCCAAGTAGGGGAAGCGATGGAAGTCCGTAGATGCTAAATCAGTCGAATGGGGTGAGTGCGGAAGCGATACCATGTTGTTTTGGGCCAGAAACTCACGAGTGAGAAGAGCTTGGTGACAGGGTCCATTGTCGCTGTGAAGAATCCAACACCTCGCGCTTTACAGCTCTGGCCGCTTTCGCCGATTGTCCTCCTTCAAACACCTCAAAACGTCGCAGTAGAACTCTCGATTGACGGTCTGGCCCTGGGGGCGAATTTTCGATGTACGATACTGTAGATGTCGAATAAAACGATGAGCATGTTCACGATTAAGCTGCAGCTCAGTCGTGCCTTCTTCGGTCCTGAAGATGGGCTCTTCCACTGTAACAACTGCTGCTTCGTCTCAGGGTCGTACCCGTAGACCCAACTCTAACTGGTGTTGATCCTTGACATAAAGGATGGGTCATCCTTTATGTGGAACGCTGGTGGAGATCTTGACTGACTTCGACGCGATGTTCTTTCCACTCAGTGGTTAGCAGGCGGGATGGGGGCAAACTTGGCAGAGACACACTGTATGTTCAATTCAGACGTTGGGATTGCCTACACGGACCAATACAACAGACCAACAACATTAGCGATGTCGTTGATTTCCTCCAGTGGTTTTTGATGCAAAAGCTGACAAATTTTCTCCACATTTCTGGGGTGACGCTCGTGGCAGGTCTTCCAGGGAGGTTCTTCCGCTTTTGAAGCACCAGTGCCACTCAAAACATTGCGTACGACCAATTGCCTCGTCGCAGTAAGCTTGCCGAAGCATTTCAATGTCTTTGTAGCAGACTTCCCGAGTTTAACGTAAAATTTCACGTTGACTCTTTGTTCCAACTTCCTGACCATGGCAAAATCGCAGACTACAGCATGTACGTGATCACAAAAACACAAATTTCACAACTTGCGAAGTAAACATAGCGAGGACACTCGCTACACTGCCTCGTGAAGGTCACTGCTAGTTCTCACTGCGCACGCAACCGTGTACTGCACTCTGTTTATGCACAACAGAACTAGTCCGGAACGTTTTGATACCACTCCGTTCACATTATGATATATAGATGACTGTTATAACTAAATACTTCCTCAATTGCATATACCGGATGACTAATACATTTATTATAAAACAGTTTCATGATATTGATAAAGATCTAGGTAAAAAAAAATCTTGACAACGGGAAAATATTTACACTCTTTATTTATCAACGTTAAAAAACAAAAGTTAGTATTACAAATAATAAATATTCCAAAGTCAAAATATAATGTAACAAATATAAATAAATATATAAATAAATAAATAGATAAATAAATAAATACGTGGGTGTGTATAACTATACAAATAAATATTCTAAGACATCTTATAGGTGTCTATATGATTTTTATGATTATTTGAATTTTCTAGACAAGTATTAACATTAAGAAAGTGAATCACAAATTACTCTGAATTAGATTTGTACTTGCAGATCCTTCACTTCATATAATATCACCCGTTGTGTTCGGTTCCTGAATACAAATCAATAGTCTATGGCTCAGATGACACAATTTTAAATAGGTGTCATGAGAAGTTACATTAACGGTGACACATTTCAGGTCAGATGTCATGGCCAGTATGGTTGAGATATTGCATCTATTTTGTAAGATTTGACAAAGTATTTCTGGAAGTGCCACCGAGACTATAACTGGAACCGATCTTATTTCTCCTTATAACTAATACTTTTCCGAAAATTCGATGGACCTTTTATTTATTGACTCAAGAGAATATTTTTTTCAAAAAAGTCAGTGTAATAAATAGCGTATACCATCTTGCACAGATTCTTAACAACACGCATCCAATTTTAATAATAAATACTCATTTAAACAGCTTTCTCATACATGCATGGTTCTACAAAACTGTACGTATGAACATATGTATATATACAAGTGTGTGTGTGTGTGTGTGTGTGTGTGTGTGTCTGAGCGACTCACTATTCAGAGGTTCCCCTTCCGGAATTCTGACGGCACCCAGTGCTCAAAGGTTAGGAGGCATGAACTCCGAGTAGTGACTCCTATAGGTTAATCTTTAAATAAATGTTAAATACTTAAATAAATATTATATATATATATATATATATGTATATA
>NC_068982.1:69699925-69707868 GCF_001194135.2 Octopus bimaculoides | reverse complement strand
ATATATATATATATATATATATATATATATATATATATATATACACATACATACGTATATATGTATGTGTGTGTCTGTGTGCATGATTTACATGTGATGTTTTTATATATTTAAATAAATCTATGCAGATTTTAAAAAAATAACACTTGTTTTTATGTGTAACTTGAGCAAGGTAATAAATTTGCATAAGAGAGATTATTTGCAGTATATTACTGGTACATATTTTATCGTTCCTAGTGGGTGAAAGTGGAAAGGGAAGTCAAATGTTGCATGTTTTGAACGCAGAACGTCGCTACAACTGAATCCCGTCAGCTAAGTATTTACTTAGCGGTTCTGGATAAGATATCGATAGAATAAGTACTTCATTTAAAGAATAGGTACCAAATTTAGAAACTATCTACAGGGATCGATTTGTTCAACTAAACCTTCAAGATGATGCTTCAGCTTGGCTGCAGTCTAATGTCTGCTACAAGTAAAAGACAAAAGACAAAAAACATAAAAGATAAGCTGGTCATACTCATGGTAAGACTTGGACGTCAAAACATCGCATTTTCTCTTCTATAAAGATGTGGTTCTAAGCAGAACCAAATGAAATCACAATAAATATACAAAGAAGACCTATGAAATGATTCGGTGAATGGAAAATGTTTCCTAAACTACTTTTAAAGCTTTTTCAGTGTCTCCTGTATGTAGTCTAGTTGCATGGAAGTTCTGCGAAGGATAGTCATTGTGAATTCCTCTTGTTCCTGGAGCGAAAATTGAGTTATATTGTTCCTCAAATTGAGTCTGACGTCCTTTCGAAGTTTTATAAACAGCTGAAAAAAAAAAAGTTAATAAGTTAGACTAATTTCCAACCCATGTCTCATAGAGACTGGAGTTTCTGCAGGAACATAATGAACGGATGATTAATTATCATATGCACGTAAAACAGCGAGAATCAAAACGAGGATGTACATATTCATTCTTAATATGTTCAGGCAGATTTGAACGTGAATATAAAAATTGCTGTTGTATTTCGCCTTCAGAGAATACTTCTCTTTTCAGACGATGTGTGTTGACAACACACAGGATTCATTGACGTAAGGGGACATTGAAACACTGGTGTCTCAACCTGATTGTGTCCCTTCTGTCAAAGCTGCCCTTTGATCAATGAATCTAAACACGAGTAGTGGTTCTTATTTGAGTTTCGCAAGAAAATGAAACGAAAAGAAAATAAGAAAGTATTTTGGTGGTTGATTCTACAAAAACTAATGTGACATGCAAGAAAGTTTTCTAGCCTTTAATTTATTTTTGAATATTGTTTGCATAAATTATACTGCAATAAACGCTACGTTCGGAATTTTAATTTATTGATGATTTATATATTTTTTGGATAGTTGATAGCTCTCACTATGTCATGTTCCCACAGAGAGAAAAGCTGTTTTATCTCTTCTGTGTTCAACTAATTCCACGATGTCTTCAAGTGGTTTCCCAGATGAAGGCGTTTCGTTCTATTCTGGTCAATAAAGCCCTTAAGAAATGAGTAAATGATAGAAAATTCTGTTCCCTATATCAAGGAATATGTATGAAGTCTTTGAATGTATTTTAGTATGTAACAAAGATTTTCCATTCCATATACATCGGCCTTTCGTTTCCCAGTATTTCTTTCTTTAGTGAAGAAATGCCGGTGGCGGGTTTTTGATTAGGGTGGATTCCGACTTGTCAGGAATAGTAATGATTAGAATACTCTTGATCCTATAAACAAAAGTATTCTAGTCAATACCATTCCGTATGTTCTTAGGTAGAATATGCATTAGTCCACATTCTCTATGTCGAAGACATTCTCAGTGGCAAATGTGAAATGTGAAATGCAGGATTAGGCAACGAAACAACGGACTACCGCCAACCCACGTATTGCTTGAGCTGCGTTTTTATATCCAATCTATCAAACGTTGTCCCCTTCTGCTAGTTCATCAGTTGAAATCGTGTACTCATCCACTCGTCACTTGTTCTACTGTTGGGGACTTAGAGCTTGTTCCCTGATCAGTGGGGACAGGTTTTCCTCGTGAATATTTTAGCTGGGATGGTCTTGCTATAAAACCAGCGGTTCAGGCCTTTCTCTGAACGTGACTGAACCCCAAGGAGTGTAAGAACCAGTATCTGAGGAAACGATATATATTGCACATCCCTCACAGAAAAGTACTACTCTACACAGCGTTTCCGCCTCGGTTTACGTTACACCTCGATATTTCACTTCATTTACGTCGATAATATTCTTGAAAAGCTTATGAAAATCATTCAACCTCATATCTCGTAGGAGTCATGTCTCGTGTTTAAATCTGAATAAAGGCAAGATCGATATTTTTAAAGACTGATTTTTTTTTTTTTAACTCAAGGTTAGCCTTGATCAAACAGTCCTATGATTAAAAGTATTCTAGTCATTACTATTCCCTGTGTTTTTAGGTAGAATGTTCATCAGTCCACATTATCTAAAATGTCCATTTTTATTAAGATGGAGAAATTTCTAAGGGAGATTCAATTGTCACTGTGGGTTTTGTTGTTTAGATCTAGGTCATCTCTGACCGCTGACAAAAGGCACTACACCCGTGACCGTTTCATTTATTTTGAGGGGAAGTTATAAGATATTTTGCATTGTTTACATGAGAAAATTTTTAATGGGTGAATAAGGAGGCAAACATTATGTCTCAGAATTTTATGGCGCCATTTATTAATTCAGTGCGTCTGTAAAGAATTTAAAATCGATTATTCAGTTGTATCCAAGCATCGAAGATAGCAACAGCATGCGTACATATACACCACCTCTCAGTAGCGACAACAGTGTTGGGCATATCAGTGGTACTTGATGTGGTGGTGGTGGTAGTGGTGGTGATGGTAGTGGTGGTGGTGGTTTACTGGGATTTGAAAGACAATGCAATAGTGAGGACGGCGTGATTAATTTAACTTTTGCGATAAACGGTTTAACACTTGTATACAACGACAAAGAAAAACATGATCGTTGCGTTGCCAGAGAGCAAAGTGTTTATTTTTTTTCTCCAATAAAGCGGAGGAGGCATCGTATATGTGTGATGCATACACATACATACATAGATGCACACACTTTGGGTGTGGGAGGGGGTCGTGGTGGTTTGTATGTGCATGTGTGCATATATATATATATATATATATATATATATATATATATATATATATATATACACACACACATAGCAACCATTCCTTCTCTTCGAACTCCTCCCCCATGGGACCGCATACCCACCTGGCTCCTAAATTTTTCTTTCTTTCCCATCAACTTTTCTCATTCTCTATTTTTCCGTTCTTTATTTTCTTCTTTTTCTTATGAAGGACTAACATCCGAAATGTCAAGACTTTTTCTCTTTTAAGCATTAAATTTAGATCTATGCGCTCGGAACTTTGTGTATAGATACAAAAGAAGATATTCTTGTGTGATTTGCAAGTTTATGCTGCAGGAAGAGTTCTTCATAGACAGGATCTGATATAGTAATGCGAGCGAGGACAACTCTTGATTCGAGTTATTTGTTCGACCTGTCACCAAAGACTTTCCTGATAAACTGTTTTAAGGCTAATTTAGGAGGCTACCTGTTTAAACAACCGGCTGGAGATAACAAAGAGAAAATTCAATAGTGAAGCATATAATGAAATAATTTCATTGTTACCTTGTGTAAAAATGCTTTTATTTTCTTGAGCTTTCTTATAGTACTTTCCAAACAACAGTAAGCAACATTTATACTTCCAGAACGACGACAGAGTTTGGCAAAACAATCCGCAGTTTTTCCATAGATGGGTATGCATCGAGATTCCTGTTCGATATTCCTTACAATTTCAAATTCCTTTATATACCGGTCCAAAGATGGAATCATTAATCGTGCAATACTCTGAAATAATAAACAATTACAATAATCTTAATTAGCGTTTTTTGTCCAATGAAAGGAAACGAATAAGTGTTGCGATCAAAGATAGAATGGTGAGTATCATACAGAAGGGCTGTGATCAAAGACAGAATGATCAAAGAATATTATCCGAGACTTTAAAAAATATGACAGCCGGAGCTTTCACCTTATAAAACATCTGACAATGCATTTGCAGTATCTATACAAGTACTTTTATTGATACATTTGATTGATCATATTTAGGTATGTATATATATATGTTGTGCGTCCATGCATATGCGTGTGTGCGTGTGCGTGTGCGTGTGTGTGTGTGTGTGTGTGTGTGTGTGTGTGTGCGTGCGCGCATATGTGTATTTGTGCATGTGTGTCTTTGTGATGGTATATATCACTCACTGCTTGTTTACCAGTGTTAGTTTGCTTACGCTCTCGTAACTTAGGGTTTCGGCAAAAAAGTTGATGGAGTAAATACAAGACCCTAAAAAAAATAATAGCGTTGATTTAATTGATTAATCCCCTTGAGACGGTGCCCCAGCATGGTGGCAGTCCAATAAGTGAAACAAAGGAATAATATTGTTGGAATCACTTTAGTAGCAACGACTGCATTCAAGAGATTCTGAGTCTTTCTCTTTAGGAGAGCAAATTATAACTGTCGTAGATTATTGTAATTTTATTATATCATTACTATTCATCTAATGAGCTGATCTGCCTATTTTTCTTATTTTAGATTGAAGGAGCACCTTAAACACATCCTGCAAAACACTGCTTGTCATCATTGACTAGTTTACACAATGCAGCCGGGATGTTTGGAAGCTCGCTATGTAATAAAGTGTTGTGTTAAACTGAGCAAAAATGCTACGGAAACTTATGAAATGTTCCAGACTACTTATTAATAAGCTTTTTCGCTAGCACAAGCGGTTCAAGGATTATAGAGAGGAGGTGAGGGACGATGAGAGGTATGAGAGGGAAAGGGACGTCAGAACATCAGAGCTGGTTGAGAAAATTTGCAATTTTCTGGATGAAGACATCGTGTCTATAAAAGACAATAAACACTCAGTTTGGTGTGGCAACTTTACACAATTATTCATGAAAAATCTGATCATGCGCAAAATTTATGCAAAGTGTGTTCCTAAGGTGTTCAGTTACGAACCTCCTGGTAACCAACTACTTGATAGAGATGGGCATCAAAACAGTCTTTCGCCCCCTCTCTACAATCCAGGCCCTGCTCCCTGCGATTTTTGGTTGTTCCCCAAACTGAAGAACCCCCAGGCAGTTGTTTTCAATATGAAGGGATCTCTGACAAGGGTTCTGGACACCTTCACTCTGGAGAGCTTTCATGGGGGCTTCACGAAGTGGCTGCAACACTACAACAAGTGCGTTGAATCAGAGAATGCTACTTTGATAGAGATTAGTGTTTTGTACCTTCAAAGTAATGTCTTTCTTGAAAAGGTCTAAAAGCTTCTGGAGTGTACTTTGTATTTAGTATTCATAAATAGTCTTCACTAAAAATATATTTTAGTCAAACCAAATGTTTTATTATGGTTTGTTATGGTTACACATAACAGTTACGTCGTCAAACTGAGCAAAAGATATATGTATTACCAACAAAAGTTTCAACAAAGTGCTTATGTAATGTCTTTTTACTATGAGTGCAAGACCTGAAGTATGTGAGAAGGGGTTAGTCGATCACACCGGTCCCAGGGCACAAGGTGTGCGTATTCTATCGATTTATGTTATCGACCTCCGAAAAGTCGGGATCTGAACTCGGAGCATAAAGAGCCGGAAGAAATGCTGCTAAGCACTTTTCCGGTTAACGATTCTGCCAGCTCGCTGTCCTAACTGCTTAAAAAAACACAATAGTTCATGTACATAACAGAATAGTAAATTAAGTAAATACTACATTGAATGGGGTGAAGAACTAACATATGACTGTTAGCAAGTTACTATTTCGGAGTTACGTTTCAGTTAAGTCGTACACTCGTTGATGAAAAACTGCAGCTAATAGACTAAAGGGCTGCCAACCGAATGGTCAACAGTTCGAATTTAAAATACTAGTTTAGCAATACACTTATAGCTTAGAAGATACTCTCGTATGCATTAGTCTACTTAGTTATAAATAGACTATGGCTTCTACTATATTGTGGGTTCTTATTTCTTTGTCCTCGGGATTATCCTTCCGACGGATTTCATTATAGTGTCCTAGCTACAACGTCATATTTCATCGGTAGATTATACCGTGATGACATTTTCGAACAGTTGCTTATGATGTGAGTGATATCTTCAGTGTGAACTCCACAAAGTCTGCATCGGCTGTCACATTTTACAGCTTTTCCTGCTTCTCTATCCCTTTTGTGCAGCATGTACTTGGTTAATATTTCCTGTTCCTGGATTGCAAACGCTTACCCTTCAAAGTAGCAGTTAGTAATCCGGCTATTGGTCCATGATAAACTGTTTTGATGATCGATGTTACTATCATCACGGAGCTTTCTACTGACATGTCCATGCATAGACTATTCTTTTCATATAGACTATTCCTTTCATATAGACTATTCCTTTCATCTGATGCATGTATGTATGTATGTATGTATGTGTGTGTGTGTGTATGTATGTGTGTGTGTGTATGTACGAATGCATGTAAGAATTTTAAACTTGCAGACACGTGTGTGTATCTGTTTACATATATAGACTTTGTAAGAAACCTGGCACACTGGAATATTCTTTATGTTTATGCTACTATTACCCAATGTCAAATCTTCATATCGTATCTGAAAAAGTCCCAGAAAAAGTACAGAGAAAAGTACAAAGAAAAAAGTCATAAACGAACCTCTAATTCTTCATTAGTGATGTTTGTGTTACCGTTCCTCGTGTTGTGAAACTTAAGTTCCTCGTCAAACTTCGGCGTGGTATTCTCGGAAACATCATCGCTCTGTCAGCAAATAATAGATATTAGCGTATGTATATGCATGTGTGTAAAGGGAGGGAGAGAGAGAGAAAGAGAGAGGGAGAAAGAGGAAGGAGATAGACAGATAGAAGAGTACACGCATGTTTGAGTGTGTGTGTGTGTGCGTGTGTGTCTGCGGTGTTTGGTAAACAGGATGATGAATCTAAGCTTTTGTATAATCAACCTTACGCTCTGCTGTACTGCACGGACTGAGAAATTATGAATAATGTTTAAATGGTTTAAACGTTACCCATCATTTTTGGCTAGTCATGTGGTATATGATGTCATATATTATCTTTCATGTACCAGTAGAAGGAATTTGAATAGATTTTCGCAGCTTCAAAGCCGTATTATACTTTTTCAAGGGCTGGAGTGGAAAAGCAGCTGCTTTATCTATAATCTACTGTCTAATACCTGTGATTATTCATTTACCTTTTAACTTCAGATATATTTGAAGATTAATTTCCATGTGATAGTGATGGAATGATATGGTGTAGGCATCTTTTGAATTTGTGTTCTGAGATGTACCCAGATTGGGTCTTAAATTCCGGAGACTCCCGCATAATATACAATAAAGTTTTCAGGCATTTATCTTTCAGAGGAGAGAGTAAAGCACTTTTGTCTCTAAATTACCGAAAAACTAGTAATTCTTCATTATCTTATGTCAGGAATCTCAGTATGCTTTCTAGTCTCTCGGTAGAAATATTAGTTATAATATTATTATAAGACTGAAACAAGTAAAAGAATAAAAGAATAAAAGAGTCACATAATCTTCTTGTTCTGTATCTGTAGTTTTTTCCTCGAGAAATCAAAATTAGGGATTTGGAAGAAACAGGACGAAATAAAACTAAATTCATTGCATTATTTAGTTTCGTTTCTTTATGTTCTAATTTCAAATAAATCCTGAGTCAACTTTGCTGTCATCATATCGAAATTGACGAGACATCATGAGTCAACGATTTAAATGACTACAAGCCACAGTCATACAAAAAATATCGGCCTTATTCTGAGTCAGAATAAATTACACGCATACGCGCGCGCAAGTAATAGTATATATATATATTTATATATATATATATATATATATATATATATAT
>NC_068982.1:69696614-69698739 GCF_001194135.2 Octopus bimaculoides | reverse complement strand
TCTAGAACTCCTTTATCAATGTTTTCTTATTTACAGGCAACTTACAAAATTTCAATCTTAAAACTGAAGTGCATCACTCCCAACAGTTTAGAGTGGGTTTGCGATGACTGTGTGCACTGTCTATTTTCCTTCAATTATATAATAAATAAAAGAAACTATTTCTTTATAATCCTGTTCTTGATAATCAGAGGAAAATTTTACAATGATATCAGAAGTAAGGCGAATGACAAGCAAGAAATAGTGCAAATACCGTATCTGATGACATAAAAGATGCATGGACATATTAAATGCTCCACAAATTCAGCAGTGCCTAATCAGGAAAACAAGTTTTAATGCACTAAAGCATGTAATCTAGTAGCACATTAAAAAGTACCTTAGCTATAGCAGGAACCATTACTGTATCACAGCAATCTTTAAGTAAATATTATTATTATGGAGTCCGGCTAGTAGAAGAGACCGTCTAACATTAGTCTGTAGTGGTGAGCGACAAGGAAAAATTTTACTATTGGTGGCATAACATTACATATAGGACCCATGGTGGTTTTTTGAGACAATTTGGGGGTGAAACAAATTATCTTCTATGCCATGAAATACGATAATGATAAATTAACAAAAAAATCAGCTTACGTATAAATCATAAGTTTTTCTAATCAGCGTTAGGGCTTGAGTGTTGAAATTTTCTATTTCGTTGATAATTTCTTGTCGTTCAGTGGAATCCAAATTATGATCCAGCTCAATGCTTATGACTGGTGTTAATGTTGCCAGGAGAACACTTGAAATGTTTAGGATGGCGTATAATAATGTTTTTGAGAATTCTGAAATAGAAAGAGAAAATAAACAATGAAATAAAAATTGTTTTATTTTGCTGGGATTGTCTCAAGAATTTGGAGTGAAAATTCTGCTAATATTTTTTTATTTTTTGGGCAGAATTATTAAATCAACGGACAAAATATCTTGCACTCTTTAGCTACGACGCTCTACATTCTAAGGACAAAGCCCACCGAGATGAATTATGCCTCTCATCTTTTCGATCGAGTAAATATTACACCAGTCAAGCACTGGAGTTATTTAAATCGATTATACCTTCCCGCAAAACTTGCCAGCTTGTGCCAGTGTTAGAAATCAATATTTCTCTTTTCAGAAGTGGATGCATTTCTGGACAAAATAATCTTGATTTCAGATTTGCTACACACTATGGTTCCATACTTTAGAGGAAGGGAAATGAAAGATAGTAACAAATTAAAGGTTTAGTTCGTCTTCAGAAGAATAGTGAGTTGTGAAAAGCTGTTAAGTGTCGGATGAAAAACTTTAAGATAGCTACATTTGTTACACTGGATTCTGAGGCAAATTTAAAACTTCTTTGGCATTCATTCCGCCAGGATTTAGAATCAAATGTTATGAACGTTCTGCGTCAAGTGAAAATCACTACTTTTGTTATCAAAGAAGGCAATTGCTGAAGAAACGAATTTGCTAAAAACTCTCCCAAACCACATCGCCTGCGTCACACACACACACACACACACACACACACACACACACACACACACACACACACACACACACACACAAACATAGACCTTCCTAAACCAGTTACTCCGAAAATCATCTGGTCACAAACACAGACATCGACACAACCGAATTATAGCTTTTTACTATCCATTGAGCTTATTTCTCCAGAGACAAAAATGTTTACTCAATGTTGATGACACTTGAAACTTGTCAGCAAGTATCAATTCTATCTGGCTTACATCTTGATCTTCATCGTTATAAGTAAAATACTTAAATTATGGCTTTAGATAGATGTTTAGATAGAGTTCAGCTTCTGGAAAGTAGAATCTTCAGCATATGTTATTGACCGTTAGTTGAGAACCATTTCATTTCATGTACGTGATGCAATGATGATATTGCCCAGTGCGTTTGACTGGTTGTCAACAATAGATAATAGTAAAGACAGAAAGGAAAGCACATGTATTAACGTTGTAATTATGTCAGTGCAGTTATTTACCGTGCCTAAGTGAAACTAGTTTGGATTATACAGAGAATTAATAATATTCAAAGCTAGAAACTGTTTATAAAACAATACACACACACACACACACACACACACACACACACACACACACAT
>NC_068982.1:69695488-69696360 GCF_001194135.2 Octopus bimaculoides | reverse complement strand
AGAGAGAGAGAGAGAGAGAGAGAGAGAGAGAGAGAGAGAGAGAGAGAGAGAAAGAAAGAAAGAAAGAAAGAAAGGAAAATTACTTATATTTACCCATATTTCGTCTTTTATATTCGAACGATATTTTTTAATTAAACAGTACTGTGGGATTGTCTCTGTTACAGTCAAAAGTTTATCGGTTATCTTTGTAATCAAGATATATCTGGTAAAGACTGCACAACGTCTAAACACACAAATCCAAACAGAATGATACATTTCGTTGGACCCTTCACCCTTATATAGGATAAACAAGTTCTCTTTATTTGGGGTTTTTCTTTTAATAAAAAATCTTCCATAAAGGGAATTCCATGCTCGAAACCGAGATAAAATTTTGTTTTTGTTATTATTATTTTGAAGAAGACTAAGTTGACATAATTTGTTACGAGTTAATTAGTATCAACATATATCCTGGATTTAGTATCTGCAACTGGTACTTATCCTCAATCACATATAATTACTTTCACTAATTGTACTGATGGAAATATATATTCAGAAAAATTTTATGCTATGGAATACCATAAAACCAATATTTACAAAACATACTGGTCAGCTTTAAAGACCAAACAGTGAACTTTCATAAGCCAAACTCGTGACCCTGTTTCGATACTCTATTGAAACATTTCATTTTCCTTACCACGCTGTTTTTCTACTTATTGTCATCAATTCCTGATTCAGTTTTTGAAATATTTTATCAGAATTGTACACTGAATTTAAAAAAAGAAACAATTTTTAAATTATCAGTTTCAAATTTTGGCAAAAGGCCAGAAATTTCAACTGGTGCTTATTTATCGACACCGAAAGGATGAAATAACATTTTTATTAATATCAAATAT
>NC_068982.1:69692809-69694940 GCF_001194135.2 Octopus bimaculoides | reverse complement strand
GATAGATAGATAGATAGATAGATAGATAGATAGATAGATAGATAGATAGATAGATAGATAGACAGATACATACATACATACATACATACATACATAGAACATACAAGCATGCATACATACACGTATGCATACATACATGCATACAAGCATGCATACATACATACATACATACATACATACATACATACATACATACATACATACTTACATACATACATACATACATATGTATCGTAATGTAAAAGCTGAAAGTATATTGTCCTCAAATTTTGACACAAGGCCAGCAATTTCGGGTGAGGAGTTAAGTCGATTACATCAACTTCAGTGCTCAACAGATACTTATTTTATCGGCTCAGAACCTGAAAACGGACGAAATGCCGGTAAACATTTTACCCAGCATGCTAAGAATTCGGCCAGCTCGCCGCCTTATAGGTTGTAAAGTATATTTCTAATACATTTTACGTAGTGCAAACATTATCTGATATTAAACTCAATATATTGGTTAGAATGCATAGTTTTATTTATTATGCCAAAAGACCAGAACCGTCGTAGACATAACCGGTACTGGTTATGTCAACTATGGGCCTGCCGAAAATGTCTGAGGCTGCTAGCATTTTCTAAGTCGGCAAATAGTGAATTCCATGTTTCCAACACGAATTTCCTTTGATAAGGGCACTGACTAAAAACTTTTTTGGAGGACCCCCGGTCGAATGAGTTTTTGGGGGGTTCTTGCTCATTTAATGGAGGCTCCTAGAATAACTGGGGCTATACACCAACGGGACCAAACGATATAAGCTTTGCTTAGCTATTCGAGCGAGAACCCTGAAAAACTCACTCGACCCGAGGTCCTTTTTAAATTCAAAAAGGTTTTTAGTCAGTGCCTTCATCAGAGGAAATTGGTGGTGGGAAAATGGAATTCTCCATTTGTCGACTAAGGAAATGCTACCAGCGTCAGACATCTTCGGCAGGCCTGTGTTAGACATAGCCGGTACTGGTCAAGGGAGACCAACTCCGCTTACCTCAAGGCATTACCAGTAAGAGTTTCGTTCTGGAATATTTTTGTTTACAAACTAAACTGACCATGACGATTTCCTCTCTCTAGTTGTAGAGAGGTTATATGCCTCGACCATTCGAATCTCACGAGTCGCCTATGCAGCTAAGCACTCCAAAGGTGCGAAACAAATGGTCACTCTCTGACTGGCCATAACAAACACCCTTCTAAATAGACACATGCATACACACACACACACACACACACACACACACACACACACACACACACACACACACACACACATATATATATATATATATGTATATGTGTGTGTATGTGTGTGTGTATTTAGAAGGTTGTTGGGGAGACAATGATAATGAGAGAGAGAGTAAAACACAAACACAAAGACACAAACCCAAGCTCGAACAGATGAATCTGCCTAACTGGATTTTTAATTGTGTAATCAATTCATAGTTAATGATAAATGGTTTCAAATTTTGATACAAGGCCATCAATTTCGGGGAAGGGGTAAAGTCGATTACATCGACCCCAGTGCTCAATGGATACTTATTTTATTAACCTTGGAAATGAAAGGTAAAGTTGGTCTTGTCGGTATTTTAATCTCAGAACGCAACGAACCGGATGTGTTGAAAGAGTATTATGATACACCCAACACTGCCAGTTCATTTGTTTTCTTGTTTTTTTGGGGTTTTTTGTTTTGTTTTTGTTTTGCTTAATTTTGATATGATCACATTGAACTGACGTCGCTAAACTTCCAAATGGTAACAAATGACTTATGGTTACCGTTCAATTAACTGAGATTTTTAAACTCATTGAAAAACAATAATAAAATTGTATTTACTTTTATTCTTGTCTTCAGAAGTGGTGTTATTGAAAGAAGTGGTGCTGTTAGCAGTTTTGATATTGTTAAAGTTTTTATTTGTGTGGAAACTGCAAAGGCAATTGACATTATTAGCATAATGGCTTCCACCAACGAATTACAATAAAAACAATTGTTGTTTTTTTCACTTGTCATTTGTTTTGCTGTAGTTCTGTTTTACTCAAGTTCACATTTATCGAAATGCATTCAATCCAATCAATCTTTTGTTATTCTTTTTCAGGTTTTTCTTTTCAGCT
>NC_068982.1:69688418-69692427 GCF_001194135.2 Octopus bimaculoides | reverse complement strand
GTTGATTGTGAAACAAATAGATTTACCTAATGAAATAAGATATGAAATGTCAATCTTTTACCGGGGAGGCGCGTGTAGGTAGTTGAATCGATGATAATTACATTGCCTGGCATTTATTTTACAGTTGTCATGAGTTCAGATACGGCTGATGTCAACCTTGCCTTTCATCCCTTCGGGATCGATTAAATAATGTTTCAGTGAAATACTGGAGTTGATGGAATCGACTAAGCCTCCTTCCCTCAAAACTGCTGGCCCTGTTTCTATATCAGAAATCGTTTTACAAACGCCATGGAGATGAGTGATTCAGTCCCAGAACAGTGAGAGACACTCATTTTAAGGTCGTTGTTTGTAATTTAGAAACTATTACTGGGATTTTCATTAGAAAACGAAAGAAAATTTGTCAAGTTGAAAACTCAAAGTCTGTACAGGGAATAGAATGACCAATAAGTTTACAGAAAGTAATAAAGTCCGTTTAGGAAAAATTAGATAATTAGGCGGTCGATTGACAGAATCGTTAGAGTGTTGGATAGATTGTTTTTCCGGTTATATATATATACACGAATTTATAACTGCTATACAGCTTTAATCATTTTCCTACCTGCATTAGGGCAGGATGTCCCCTATATGAAATTTAGAAACTAATGCTGGAATTTTCATACAATTACAAAAAAAAAAAGGAATGAAAGAACTGTAACTTTTGGCTTGCTAACATTCATGAAGTCAGTATAGGATACTTATTCACCAATCACTTGGAGGATTTGGAATCAGAATATAATGAGCGGGAACGATAACCGGAAAAAGCAATCAATCCGACACTCTAACGGTTCTATCAACCAACCGCTTATTATTCACATTTTCCCTAAATAGACTTTATGACTGTTAACAAACTCATTGGGCATTCTATTTCCTGTACAAACTTTATGAGTGTTTTCAACTTGATAGATTTTCTTTCGTTTTCTATATATATTTAATGAAAATCCCAGTAATAGTTTCTAAATTACAAACAAGGACCTTAAAATTAGTGTCTCTCATTGTTCAGGGATTGAAACACTCATCTCCCTGACGTTTGTAAAACGATTTCTGATATAGAAACAGGGCCAGCAGTTTTGAGGGAAGGAGGCTTAGTCGATTCCATCAACTCCAGTATTTCACTGAAACATTATTTAATCGATCCCGAAGGGATGAAAGGCAAGGTTGACATCAGTTGTATCTGAACTCATGACAACTGTAAAATCCATGCTAGACAATGCAATTATAATCAATTCAACTACATACACGCGCCTCCCCCGCAAAAGATTGACATTTCATATCTTATTTCATTAGGTAAATCTATTTGTTTCACAATCAACAGAATTGACGAGTCAACGATATGGTGGTGGTGGTGGTGGTGTCTCCCATAGTGACTTGACTTGTATAAATAGCAGTCAAATCTCCCACAAAACACACCTTACTGTTCATTGACAAGCGAAAATACATTGAATAATGTAAACTGAGGTTATGAGAGGTAATGGTGTCAAGAAGACCCAAAGGTGTCAGGTAATGCTGAGTAAGTGCTATGGATAGACTATAGTTAAGCTCCAGGTTCAGTGATTATGCGAATGAGGAATCCAACGTAGGTTATATATCAGCATGCGTATATATAAAAATAATTTAACAGAATGAGATAAAAATCTAAGGTGGTGAAAGATTTCAGAACATTTGTAAATAGAAGGTCTTGCACATTATTTACAATTGATAGATATTTGTCCTCATCTTGTTTGTTGTTAACACAACGTTTCGGCTTATATACCCTCCAGCCTTCATCAGGTGTCTTGGGCAATTTCAACCTGACATGCTGAACCTCTACAGCTCACTATAGGTCTTAATGGAATACCATCCTTGTGAATCTTAGGAAGACCGTACATGTGTGGTAGTTTACTTCAGTATGGACACTGATATATATCGATAAGTAGAGGGTTTAGGGAGAATGGTATACATATCAGATTCCTGTACCTTGTGAGTAAGTTCCAATAGTATTTAAAATTGGTCATTCCAAGCATAGAGTTTGTAAACGGTGTTATTGAATCGAGGGTCTTTTTTTTTAAGTGACTTAAAAGTTGGGAATCTTATATGTATACCATTCTGCCTAAATAATGGAACTGCAGATACAATATTCTTGCATATTTCACGTCTGTTTTTATTTCTCCACTTCACTCTCTATTTCATATCTTATCTAGAATAACTATTGCTTACCCATTGTTTCACACCGTCTCCGATGAAGAGATATATAAAATATCCCGGAAACAGCTGTAAGACCTTCTATTTATAAATGTTCTGAAATCTTTCACCGCCTTGGATTTTTATTTCATTCTGTTGAATTTTTTTGAATAATAAATTCAACTTTACAATGAAAGTAAACAAAGTTTTTTTTGTTTTTTTTAGAAGCGTTGAGATGTATTGTAAGATACAGAAATAAATTTATTTCTCAAACGCGTGATAATGCTATAAATAGCTTGATCATGGATAAGTTATCCTGATCACGCTATTTATAGCATTATCACACGTTTGAGAAATAAATTTATTTTTTGAATAATGTAAATATATTTTCCTTAAACTTAGGTCAGTCATGAAGTCTAGAACTCAAAACGCCTTAGCTTTACCCGGCTTCTAAGGCATATATGGGATTAAGATAACACTCTCTCCACACATCCCACCCGTGAGCGGTACCCTGGACCTTCATGGGCTTAACTTCCCAGCTATTGCAGAAACTCATTTTCAGCAGAGTAAACTGGAGCAACGTGAAATGAAGTGCTTTGCTCAAGAATGCAATTCACCGTCCGGTCTGGGAATCGGGACCAAGATCTTACAACCGTAAGCGCAACAATCCAGCCACCAGGCGACGCGTCTTTATGAATACATTACAGCTGAAAAGAAAAAACTGAAAAGGAAGGATAAAGAGACTGGATTGTTGTTTCAGCTGAAATGTGTTTTGATAAATGAGAACTTGAATAAAGCAGAACTACAGCTAAACAAATGACAAGTGAAAAAAACAACAATTGTTTTTATTGTAACTCGTTGGTAGAAGCCATTATGCTAATAATGTCAATTGTTTTTGCAGCTCCCACACAAATAAAAACTTTAACAATGTCAAAACTGCTAACAGCACCACTTCTTTCAATAACACCACTTCTGAAGACAAGAATAAAAGTAAATACAATTTTATTATTGTTTTACAATGAGTTTAGAAATCTTAGTTAATTGAACGGTAACCATAAGTCATATATAACTATTTGGAAGTTTAGCGACATCAGTTCAATGTGATCATATCAAAATTAAGCAAAAAAAGAAAAAAAACTGGAAACGCATTTCTTTTTATTGGTCGATCTTTTTTTCTTCATACAGTAGGGTGTATCGAAACAGATACCGTGCTGCACGTTTTCCGTTTCACTACGTTCTGAGTTCAAATCCTACCGAGGTCAATTTTGTATCACAATCTTTCAGGGTCGATTAACCAGTGTACCAGCCAAATACAAGTGTTCCTCTGAAAATTGTTTCGTTTAAATTAGAAACAATTATCAATTATTAAGCATGAAATGATTATACAATTAAAAATCCAGTTACGGAGCTATGAATATTTTCGAGCGTGGTTGTGTGTGTGTATGCATACAGATGTGTCTGTGTGTTTATGTGTGTCCATCCCTCTCCCTCTCTTTCCTATATATATATATATATATATACTCATAAATATAAGGGATTAGCAATTGAGTTGCTTCTCCAACATACTGAAAATTCAGAAACAGCAGTCAAAGAATTACTGATTCTAAACTACAAATTTTTCTCTAAAATGGATGGCGATATTTATGGCACACATAGAACAAAAAACCGGAGGGAAAAGCACAAACAAAACAAGCCTTTAGTTAATTGGGTACGAATCGTTTCATGAAAAACCGGAGGGAAAAGCACAAACAAAACAAGCCTTTAGTTAATTGGGTACGAATCGTTTCATGGTTAACCATGAAACGATTCGTAC
>NC_068982.1:69684766-69686542 GCF_001194135.2 Octopus bimaculoides | reverse complement strand
ATATATATATATATATATATATATATATATATATATATATATACAACAGGCTTCTTTCAGTTTCCGTTTACCAAATCCACTCATGAGGCTTTGGTTAGCCCAGCGCTTTAATACAAGACACTGTCTCAAAATGCCTCGCAGTGGTACTGAACCCGGAAATATGTAGTTGTGTTGCACACTTCTAACCATACAGACACTCCGATATTTTATCTTATCTTAAACAGTGCCTGCACCGCCAACCGTTGTTAAGGTAAAACCTGCATTTTCTAGTATTTCCGTTCGATGTCATGTAGTGCAGTGTTTTCATTCAATGTCTATATATGTCTGGCTAAAGTTGTGGTGTTAACATCTGGATGTTAAACGAGGACTTGTGGTAGCTGATCCGGATCTTGAAGGTAACCTTCCGTCGCGCCTACTTTCTTTTGTCCATTCGTCGACCCACTGGTTTGAACATTATACCCGTCTTATACACGACGTTCTCTATATTGCATTGAAGATTTAGTGATTTTAACTCTGCATGAACAACCTACTTCTATGCTAGGTTTGAGCCTATTTACTGACATTTTCTTGATGCGTGCAGCTAAAAGTGAACGTCAAAATATACCTTATCAAAAAATTTTCTGTATCTTTGTATCTGTGGAAATACTTATCCGCTAAATTAAGAAAAATATTACCAGCACAAAATTTTAATATTGTGAGAAAATGGGGCTGTGGACTATATGAATTATTGTAACGTTTTTTTCAAAGTGGTGTGAAGGTCGCGCATATAACTAATCCTATATTTGAAACCATTAGAAGCCAAAGCCTCATTATTATAAGGGAACGCGTCATCAAAGATTCATTTGCTAATCCCCTTCACCGAGTTTTTGGAGACTATGGCTAGATGGCAGGAAGTTGTATTAATAAATGTCAGTCTCTCGTTTAGTTTTCAAAAAGATTTATAGTTACTTTTGATTAATATCCAGGAAATCAACTATTTTGAACTTTGTCTCAAATGTGTCTTCCAGCTCAAGAAAACTAAGCGCACGAGTTAAGACCTCCCTGAGCCTATCGAGTGTTTGGCCGTCTACCACTCTCGTTAATTCGAAGGCACCAACTATCTAAAGTTAGTAGAGGTAATTTCTTACAAAGTATATCTAGAAAAAACATATATCAGCGCTATCGAATGTTCTCATCGCTACATCAAAGGAGTCTTCTAGTTGTTTGCTGATCGGTGCTTATATCTAAATTTTTATGTTTACGTTTATGTGTACGCTAAGCTTACTTTGAAAAGAGTAGACGTACAGAATTTCAGCTTTGATATGATATCCAAGAAATTCACTTCAAAGGATTTCTTGTTTCAGGGTGAGAATCTTCCGAGTTGTTCAGAGTCTGCCAGTGAATATGCATGATCGTAGTAAAGCGCTTACCACCTCATACTTTTAACCAGGTTATCATGCAGAATTCGTTTCAGGGTGTTTTGAGTTTTCAAGGTTATAAAAATCCAAAACAGTAAAAATATATGAACATGTTATTATTTTATAGTTGTAGTTGTTGTTGGTGCTGTTATTATTATTATCATTATTATTATTATTATTATTATTATTATTATTATTATTATTATTATTATTATTATTATTATTATTATTGCTCAGTAGTTTTATTTTTATAACGTGCTTTCACTTCACTACCGAGCGCAGCTCTGTGTGCCTTGGGTATGTGCTGTGGTTTGCTGTGATGCTCTTATGGTTACTGCATTGAAAGTGTTTTGCGTAGGATATGTGCAGTGCCCAGTAG
>NC_068982.1:69683380-69684017 GCF_001194135.2 Octopus bimaculoides | reverse complement strand
TATTATTATTATTATTATTATTATCATCATCATTATTATTGAGTGAGAGAGCAGTGTATACCATCAAAGTAACACTGGGGTAAAATATACGAAGCCCAGTATACACATCATGACTACTCGTCTGATAATGGTACACCAGGCACATGCATCACAACCATATGTGCGCAACACAATGATCTCATATCAAGATAAACAGCGCATGACCTTGCAGGTGGGATCTAGTTAGAATTTTCTTCACATCGAGTAGCCTATCCGCTCAAATGGTCCCTGAATAAGGGTTGTTTGAGGATGTTGAATGGAACACCCACGTTTCCGAAGGTGAATTATCCAACCCCAAAGAGTTCCTCTCAACACATGGCCACGATGTTCTCCCACTACTACTGCTCATGATCAGAGATGCACATATCGTCAGCCACTAAGGGACATGCTCAACTGGTTAAGGTCAAACAAGTGACAAGCAAATCTGTGGTATTGAGCAGAATATTTGCTGTAGCCCATCTTTTATACTCAGACAAAACAATGTACATGATAACACTTTCAATCAGTTAAGATCAGAAGCCATGAGAGCCACTGCCCTATTATTGTTGTTGTTATTAAGGCGGCGAGTTTGCAGAATCGTTATCATGCCGGGCAATAT
>NC_068982.1:69677877-69680153 GCF_001194135.2 Octopus bimaculoides | reverse complement strand
ATCATCATCATCATCATCATCATCATCATCATCATCATCATCATCATCATCATCATCATCATTATTATTATTATTATTATTATTAAACACACAACAGATTAAACTGTTGGAAAAGAATAGTTCCTAACATTGGGCTACAACAAGTAACCTTAGATGCCAAGAACCCTCCTAAGTAACCTATTTGTCCCTAATAACACTCTTTTCTGCAGCTGTACTAAACTGGGGTTTATGCCTATTTCCTCTATCCATCTGTTCAAATCTTTAGGGTTAGCTCCTAATGCGCCTATAACTACTCGGATACATTTTACTCGTCTCAGTAATTTAATGGTTAGGTTCTGTTACTTTGCTATTTTCCTATACCTTCCATATTGATTTTTTTTCAGCATTTGGGACTGTAAAGTCAATTATCTGGCACTTTCTATTCTCGTTATCTACTACTACTAAATCAGGCCTTCTTGATTCTATTACTCTGTCAGTCTGAATATTAAAATCCCACAACATCTTATATTTATTATTTTCTAATACTTTACTAGATTCATGTTCATACCATTTATCAGTATAGTCAAATCCTAGCTTTCTACATAGCTCTCATTGGATTGTTCCCGCTAGGTTGTCGTGTCTTTTCTTGTATTCAGTACCAGCATGCTACATCCACTTACTATATGAGTGACACATTCTACATTGGGAATCAACTTGGGTTTTGTATATCTTGGCTTTTATCCAATTAGTCTTTAATACTTGATCTTGTGTTGCTACTGATAAATTTTCTGTCTCCCTCATTCTGAAACCATAACCATGTCTCACTACAACTACTTATTACAACTATCTTTAGGAATCTACCATACAAAGCCTTCTCCGGCCAGTCAGATAACTTTTGTTCTTTCTTTTTGGTTTTTAACTTCGTTTGGCGTTTTGGTTACCTATGTCCTTCTGTGACTCTCGCAGCTCTTAAACTTTCTTCACTATTACCTACATAAGAGTATATATCTATTCTAGCTAACTCCACAGTCTTCTGATGATATTAACCCTCTTCCACCTTCCTTTCTAGGTAAGTATAAACTTGCTACTCCTGCTCTTGGGTAAAGTCCTACATTCATATTGAATCCCTTCCTAGTTCTTCTGTCTAACTTTGCTACTGCTGAGTATCTAAGTAATGATATTGCCCAAGTATTTACAGTCTTCACTAGATTCGGACCATTTAGATTTGACTTCATTAGCTTCCTCGCTATTCTGGTGTATTCCTTCTCAGTTTTCGTTTTCATTTCTGCAGATTATAATACTCCTAGCTATTTATAACTCATTCCTTCTTTCAATGATTTTAATGTGTGGCCATCTGGTAATTGGATGCCTTCACTGTTGACTACCTGCCCCCTTTTCATGACTAACATTGTACAGTTATCTATGCCAAATTCGATGCTTAATGACTAATACGACACTCTTATCTGTGCTTAATGACTAATATTGCACACTGATCTAGGCCAAATCATTATTATCATCATCATCATCATCATCATCATCATCATCATCATCATCATCATCATCATTCAGTAGTCCTATTTTTATCACAAACTTTCACTGCACTCCCGAGCGCAGCTCTGTGTGCCTTGGGTATGTGTTGTGGTTTGTTGTGATGTTATTATTATTATTATTATTATTATTATTATTATTATTATTATTATTATTATCATTTAAAGACTATAAAGAGCGTAGTGCCAGGAGTAGCAGCTATAATACACAAATCATAATTGGTCTAGGGTAATACACACTCTATATGATATAGCAGTGTGCAAGTTGTCCAATTTTTTATGAGTCAGTAAAAAAAACAGATGCTCATATGCTATGCAACAGAGTGAGTAATTTATTTTATTGAATTATATTTGTGGGGGGTGCATATGTGTGTGTGCGTGCATGTGTGTTCATGTGTTAAATGCATGACAAGGGAACAGGTGTGACATAATCAACTCCATTGATTTACAGCTCTTTCTCTTATTAGGAGCAGAGTACTGAGAGCTAAGCGTGCTACTTCTTAAAAGAGAAACAATTGTTAGCTAATGAACGTGATTATGTCATTCCTACTCCCTTCTCATTTAGTTACTACTTCTTACTCTCTGTACTCACCTAACGCTTTATTCTGAAACATATGTATAAAAAAAATTCTACCAACTGGTACTGCTATGGATGAACTAAATTATTATATATATATATATATATATATATATATATTTATATACATCTTTCACTTGTTTCAGTCATTAGACAGCGCCCATGCTGGGACA
>NC_068982.1:69673764-69675626 GCF_001194135.2 Octopus bimaculoides | reverse complement strand
CATGTCATCTCTGATCACAAGGCCGAGCGCGTCCGCATTTTCAACCAGCTACTTCAGCGAAATTAGCAAAATCTCCAGTTTCTTGTTATTGCTGATGAGTCATGCTTACTCTTCAGGAATGCTAAATGAATAAAAAAAAAAGGGTGCGTTAACCGCGACCGATCTCCCAAAAGCATTCCAAAACTCTTTCACCACGATCGTTCTGGGATTATTCACTGAGAAATCATCGCTCAAGATCGTCAACAAAGTATTGGTGAAATGAAAACGATAAGAGATGTGAATAGCCTATTACTGATAGAAATGGAAAAAATCAGCACTGCGCCAACAGTGAAGATTATTTGGCTCAACTCGACCGCTTGGAAGCTGCTATCAAAGCCAAACGTCCTCAAAAGAAGAATTACATCGTGTTTCACTATGACAACGCGAGACAAGATGTCGAACGGCGGGTAAATCAAGCAATCAAAGAGAAAAGATGGGAGCTATCTGAAAACCCACTATATCCCACTAAAATTCCTGCAGATTATTACGTCAATCGTTCGTTAAAAAATGGGAGGCGGGTAAAGTCTACAATGATTTGGGCGATCTTGTAGGTGACGTTAAAGCGTGGATTGTGTCCACAGATCGTCAATGTTTTACGCGTAGAATCGACCGTTTGCTACGCAAATGGGAAGCAGTTATTGAAGTAGATGGCGACTACGCTCCAGAATAATCATTTAAAAATATTTTAACCGTACTTTGATGTCTTATTTTCGAATAAATTTAGAATTTTAAAATACGGTCGTTAATTATGCCCCAACCCAATGTGTGTGGGGGTTACACTGTAACTAGTTTTAGTTCAAGGGCTGTGATCATGCTAGGTAACCGCCAACTGGTGTTACTACACTTTCATTCATCCTTCTTTAATATTTGGCATTTAGTGAACGAAAAAGTTTGATGCTGCTACTCTCATTCCCACTTCCTGCCACGAAGTTGGCTCATCAGAGACTATTAACAGTAGGAGATCCAGTTTAGTTTTGAAGACGTCTACATTCACACCATGTGGGTCTCTCGGCTCCTTTGGGAATATATTGAAGAGCTCTGGACCCTTGAATCCCAAATTATTGTAGTGTATAGTCATGTATTTTGACTGCAAGTGAGAGATTTTAGGTACTACTAGACTACCCGTGACCCGTTGGGTCGGCTGGAAAATCTGAGTTTCCCAGTAACGGAGTTTTGTTTCGTGGTTTTTTTTCTTTCCCGGGTTATTTCGCATGCTTTCAACGAACGTGATATCGAAATCACGCGTAAACGGCTCCTTTCCCCAGAAAAGGAAAGATTTAGCTGTTATTTCTTGCATGCCCTGCTACCACATAACAGGTATTTCAGGTCCTTTATCGCAAATAGCTGTCGTCTCGTAGCAGGACGTGCTAGAAATAGCAGGCAAATCTTTGCAACTGAGATACGTTGAATGCATTCGATAACTCTTTTGTAATGGTATTCCCTTGGGGTGATCTTTCGCTTTGACTCTCAGAACAGTCATCCAGATCAGCTGGTTTTTGTTCGTTAATTTCCATTAAAAAAAATTATTTATTTACTTTTATTTTAAATTGAAAGGTGTATGAACGTGAAATAGACGTGCGCGTGTGTGTGAGAGACAGAGAGAGAGAGTGCCACTTACACATACATGAGAACACACAGTTCACTCTCTCTCTCTCATGTGCACACGTACATACAAAAAGATGTACGCATATGTATTGGTGTATGTTCATATACATGACAACACACTCCTTCACTTACTCTCTCTCCCTTTTTCTCTTTCTCTCTCTCTTCCTCTCTCTCTCTCTCTCTCTCTCTCTCTCTCTCTCTCTCTCTCTCTCTCTCTC
>NC_068982.1:69668756-69673754 GCF_001194135.2 Octopus bimaculoides | reverse complement strand
AGCGAATGATCGTCATTCACTTGAAAATAATTTTTAAAGAAACATTAAAATATTGTATGTTTAAAGAAGGCTAAAATATAAATACTTACTGTACAAACAATTTACATTTTTGAAATCACATTCAGTTAAAAATATTTCTAAATGATTAAGTTATTGTGTACGTCAAAAAGTCGACGTTTTTTCTTTAGAGAGGGCAAAGATTATGTGTGTGTATATGTCACAGATAGCGGACGTGTGTTTGTGTTGATTGACACGCCATGACATTCATTATATGTGTGTGTATATTCTGAATGTGTGCATGTGTGTTGACATCACAGAAGCTATGTTTTTTTCGTTTTTTTTTTTGTCAAGAAATAACAAACAAAAGTTGTGTTTAATCGTTTTCATTAATAAATAGAGGTGCAAATATCACAAAAATGTGTACTGCACTGCCGAAGTTAAGTATGAAAATATATATACAAAAAACAATTAAGATAAAATATACTATTTTTAAGATATTTCGGGTAGGCACAAACATCTTTAGTTTTAGTATTATTAAAATGTAATGGCGCCATTTCTGGCGTTTGTATAACTTTCAGCGTCAAAATTTGGGACAATTCTTTGCAAAATTTTTCAGATGTATATGGCAACATATTTTTACCACCTTTGTTCCAAAGGGTAAAGACTTCACTTCTTGAGTTTTTCCCAGTAGCTACTTTGCTGCGTTGAAGCTATCCGCTTCTTGTGATTTCACTGGACTACTTTGAGTTCCGCAGTTAATTTCACACTATGTGGTGACCAATAATCAAGACGGCTTAGAACAAATGTCCTTCAGAGGACCATCAGGGTGTCCTGCTTTTCTGTTTAGAAAGTTGAGGATCCATGCGGTCATCTGCCTGCATTTCATTGCCAACTTCGTAATGTGCACGTGGTAGGATGCATTACTACTCATGTCAGGTTGTGATTCTGGAACTGCGATCCCTCCGAGTCCAGGGTATTTTGTCTGCATTGCATTTGACTTTATCTACAGTAGCGTAGGGCTAAGAACTTTCTAGCATTAAACTGCATGTTGTTGTCGTCAACCAACTTGTATATTGCATCTAACTCTTCCGACAGGTGCATGCCATCTTCAGGGTTTTGTATTACCTGTGAGACTTTTGAGTCATCTGCATATCTTGTGAGGGTGGCTCTAGGTGTGGATAAGGACATATCTGATAGGATCACTATAAACATTAGAGGCCCCAAGACAGTGCCCTGTAGGACACCACTCATTATTTGCATCTTCTTGGAAGTGGCCTTGTTGGCTGCTACTACCTCATTTCTATTTTTCGGAAAGTCGTGTAGCCAAAAAAGTGACCAGTGGTCGCTGCGGAGAATCTTACTCTGTACTTCTCACAAATTCCGGCTGAGCGCTCAGCACCATTGCGATAAACGACCCTTCACACACACATACATACACACACACACACAAACACACACACACGCACAGGCACATATACACACACAAATACACGCGCGTATGTGCCTGTGTGTATATGATGATGATGACGATGATGATGATGATGATGATGATGATGATGACCAGCAAATCTTGCCTCATCAATTTCAATGAGGCTGTTGTTTGTTCCAACCATCTTACCCCATTGAGATGAGAAACGATGGTTCCACACAACTCTCTGCACATCTCATACCAGTCATTTACCGTACTGGAAGACTTTCCGGTTAGAGTCATTGCTTTATTCATGTGTTTCTCCATTACGAAAAAGAATACCAGCTCTAAAATCTCGCACAAAGTCAAATTGCAGTGCAACTTGTTGTTGATGTCCATATAATGAAAAAAAAAAAACGGTTACCTTTCTGAAGAGAACACGAAGTTTGACACCCTTTTCAAGGACAGCGGAATATAGGCCTGTAATTTCCACTTCTGTCACGTATTTGTTTTTCTTGCCTGATGCTATCACATCGATGACAAGGGTCTGCTTCTTCTGATGTATCCAGAAGATTGTTTTCTTGTAAACATGCAACTGCTGTTTCCTCTGTAAATCCTTTAACAGCATTGTAATGGTTAAAATTAACTCAGGTTAAGAGGGTAAGAAAAGGTAGACCGCTCGCTAAAAGTAATTTCACAGCGTAGACAGGATACTGCGGTAGACCACACGCTAAAGTAGCATCCAAAAATAAGCTAAAAGAAATCTCAAAATGCCCAGTAGCATACATCTTAGCAACCTAGACAAACACGAGATGAATGTTATCTTAGGACAAATACCACCTGTCAATAGTGTGTTATACATTAAGTATGATTCGTAGATTGCTATTCTAATTTAAAACTGTCCCAATTGCATAGATCGGATATATATACACACATACTAACATTTACATATAATAACACGCATAAAAACTGAGATTACAATTCCACAATATAAAAAAAAATATCAGGAAGAAATTACATGTCCCCGAATTTTCAAAGAATGTCCCACATAATTTTCTAAAATAAAGCCACACACAAAAAGCGCACTAACACATTTATGCAAAGAAGATAGAGGAATGAACTGATTCAGAATTCCTTTCGCACTCTTTATAATGCACACCAACATATTCTAATAAATACAAATAACATATTATTATTATTATTATTATTATTATTATCATCATTATTATTAAGGCGGCGAGCTGCGGGCGAAATGCTTTATGGTATTTCGTCTGCCGCTACGTTTTGAGTTCAAATTCTGCTGAAGTCGACTTTGCCTTTCATCCTTTCGGGGTCAATAAAATAAGTACCAGTTCAACACTGGAGTCGATAAAATCGATTCATTCCCTCCCTCAAATTGCTGCCTTTGAGAAAAAATTTGAAACCATTATTATTATTATTGTTGTTGTTGTTGTTATTATTAATAAAGAAATAATAACAAGAGTGCGACTGTTATTGAATTATGATTTTTTTTTTTTTTCATATACACACAACAGTACAGTTCTATATTTAAGAGATGAGGAATTATGTACATTATTCACAATTGACGGATATTTGTTTTCGACTTGTTTGTTGTTAACACAACGTTTCAGCTGATATACCCTTTAGTTTTCATGAGGTGTCTTGGGGAAATTGCGAGCCTGGGTTCTTATTCCTAAGGTATTTTTCGATGTTGTTGTTGACACTATGATTATTATTATTATTATTCACGTCGAATAATTCCTGGAATCGAACTGGGAATCTTGGGGATAGTAGCCCGCACTCTTAACCACTACGCCATATGCCCGTGGGCAATTACGGAGTGAATTTTAGGGCTTATAAATCTAATATTCTCCTATCCTTCCTTAATACCGGTTCCCATATGCTGTTCATATCTGCACTCGGTCTGCTTAGGAGCTTGTTGTGTCCTAGCATATGTGCTGCTTCTTTTAGTTTTCGTATTTTCCAGTGGTGTTCCCTGTCTATTATTTTAACTTCATCCCACAGGGGGAGGTGGTCTCCATTTTTCCATACATGATCAGCTATAGCCGATTTATCAATATCTCCCAGTCTCACAGCTTTACGATGTTCCTCTACCCTTATTTTGAGTGGGCAGCATGTTTCGCCTTTGTATAACCTACCACAGCTGCATGGGATGGAGAACAAGGATCACTTTACACCAATGAAATACAGACAACTGATTTAACACTACAGTAAAATTGTCTTTTTCTTTTTCCATTCTGAACTCTATGGATGACTTTACTAAGATCACATAATCTAACAGCACGCTTAGACATCTTCCTGGTGGGGCCAGAGTATGAAGGTATCATCAACATATAGCAGCCATAGGGTTGGTTTTAGTGGCGTTTATCTTAAAGCCAAATTCTCAAAGTATTCCATGTATATATTGGCTATTATCGATGATAATAGCGAACCCATAGTTAAACCCTCCTCTCGTCGATATATATCAGTGTCCATACTGAAGTAGGTAGTTTCTACACAGAAGATCAACATTTACATCAAGTTTCTTATTGGTATACTAGTGCGTTCTTTTAGATGGGTGTCTGTCACTAGTTTTTCTTGTATCATCAAGAGTGCTTCACCAGTTGGGACTTTGGTGAACAGACTTGTCACAGCTAGACTCACCATCTGGTTGGATTCAATGGGGGCATCCTTGATCAATTCTGTGAAGTGGGTGGAATTCTTCACGTACGATGTTGACTTTCCTGCTAATGGACTGATTATAACCACAAGGAAGCGGCTCAGCGGATGACATGCTGAACCTCTACAGTTCACTATAGGTCTTAATGGAATACCATCTTTGTGAATCATAGGAAGACCGTACATGTGCAGTAGTTTACTGTAGTGTTAAAACAGTTGTCTGTACTTCATTGGTGTAAAGTGACCCTTGTTCTTGATCAAGATCTATGACAACTTCCTCTCTGTTTTCAAAGTAGGGTCTTTCTTTACTTTGCTGTAGCTACCATCACTTATAAAACTTGCCAGTTTTTCCGAGAAAAAGACAATCAGCTAGCATTCCTGGACGTATTAATAACATGCATCAAATTCAGGACATCCGTATACTGCAAGCCGACCTCCACTGGACGATACCTCAACCTCAACTGACCATACAAACAGCGTTAAGAGAGGGATTGCTCAGTGCCTAAAACATTGAGTAATGAACATAAGTAGCGATCGTGATACCCACCACGAAGAAATGATCAAGCTCAGTAACGATCTATTAAGTAACAACTACCCCAAAAGCATACTCTCCACTCCAATTACGAAGAAAAGAGAGGATGAAACCGATAAACTGTCCACAGTCTGTCTACCCTATGTGAAAAGCCTCTCCGCAAAGATACAAAAGATATGCGGCCCATATGACATCAGGACAGTATTCAAAAGTAATACAACACTTCGTAAATATCTCCTTCGAGTAAAACGACCAATAGAAGAGAATATGACTAAGAACTGCGTGTACTCCATCCCATGCAGCTCTGTTCAAATCTCTAGGGATAGTTCCCAATGTACTTATAACTACTGGGATACATATTACCCGCACTTTCCATAGT
>NC_068982.1:69665858-69668615 GCF_001194135.2 Octopus bimaculoides | reverse complement strand
GAGTTCGAAACCCGGACCGGGGTGCGTGTTGTGTTCTTGAGCAAGACGCTTTATTTCACGTTGCTCCAGTTCACTCAGTTGTAGATATCAGTTGCGACGTCACTGGTGCCAAGCTGCATCGGCCTTTGCCTTTCCCTTGGATAACACTGGTGACGTGGTGAGAGGAGGCCGGTATGCATGGGCGACTGCTGGTCTTCCATAAACAACCTTGCCCGGACTTGTGCCTGGGAGGGTAACTTTCTAGGTGCAATCCCATGGTCAGTCATGACCGAAGGGGGTCTCAGCATATATATATTTATATATATGTGTGTGTGTGTGTGTGTGTGTGTGTGCACAACAAAAATACATATAATTATATGTGTAGGTGTCTCTTTGTGTTTGTTGCATTGAGGCTATCTTCGTGAAACATCGTTAGTTTGCTTCAAGATCTGCTGGCTGCTTAATGGTATTATTTGGTAGTAATAATCCAGATGGATATGTGCTGATGGTGATGTAAATATAAAAATAAGCATCATTACTCATATTTATCCCTATGTCATTCTCTGATCTTTGACTGGAGAATTGTAATCCTCCCTGAATGTTTGTGGAGTATTTGTGGGCTGACAAAATGCATGAAATTTCTCAACGTTTAATTGCATATTATTTTCTACAATTCACTTCTATGTCGCATTAAGGTATTGTAGTAGATTAGTTGCATTACTAAGGTTCTTAATTGCCTTGAATCATCAACATAATTAGTGAGAGTGAATGTTTATATAACTTGAGTGCAAGTCAGATGGAGACCCTACAAACAGCAAAGCTGACACATTTTATTACAGCTTCCTGTCATCCAGCCTTAGTGTTCAGGAACCTGGTTAACGGGGTCAGGAGAAGGAACTGTAACTACCTTCGAGTAAAAGGATTTTCAATGCCACGGACCCATACTAGAACAAGGATATTTAAACATAGGATTAGTTTAAAGCCCGACTTTAACCCCACCAAGAAAAAACGTCACTGGAAAGTTTTATTGTTAACATTTCCTGAACGTCAAAACGTGTCTAGGTAAGAGCTTTCTTAGGTTAATGGATAAAAGACTTCCTTCCTCAAACGCATGTATTCAGAAAAATATTTAATAGACATACTTAAAAAGTTTCTTTTACTGTACACCTAGTTAAAAATTTTAGTTGCTTGGCCATAACTAAGAAACAGGACACTCATGCAAAGGCAACATCGCATGTCCACTTAACGACCTGTGCAACATAGAGACCGCCGTATATATCAGGGTCAGGTTTTACAACTATAAGTCCTCCTCTAATATCCAAAGATGCGAAATGTCACAGCCCTAACTAGACATAAATAATCGTTGAAAAAGTGCACCACGTATAACAGCGTCAATTAGAGAGTATAGGAGAGGTGCAAGCCTTACCTCAATAGCAGTAGGAGGTGCAGGCTCTGCATGTCAGAGAAAATAACTATATTAAAGGACTCTCTTCGACTGGATAGCTACCTAAACTGTAAAAGCGAAATTCTCCGATCCTGCACACATGAAAGCAAATATGAGCTGGGATACTGGTGAACTGGTCCGTGATTGTAGACGTTAGAGCTTGCATCACCTGTACTTCCCACTACCACAGCCTGAAGGCTTAGCGCAAGGTTTTCCACTCACACATGATTTTAAGATTGAACACCCATCCCATCCTCATTTGCTCCACCTCCACTGCATATATCAACTCCATACCACAAGCACTCAAACCCTAACTACATTCTGCAGGCAAGTTACACTTTACATCGGGTGGACATTCTGAATCTTGTGCAGGAGACGTAACTTTAGATGAAATAGCTCTCAAAACTTATCCCACGATACTTTTACTACCGGTCTTTCTAATCAGCGCCGAGCCACAAAAACTCCACAAACACGATAGGTAAAATCGGTCGAAAAGGATCAGTAATACTGTATTGTATAAATATCGTTATAATCACTCTATTGGCGAATGTGTGTGAAGGTGTGTGTGTGTATGTAGAGAGAGAGGGGGTAATTATGCGGATGAACAAATTAGATACATCAAATATATTAAATGTATTAAATATATTAGTTTATGTATGAAATACAAAATATGCATATTTGTATACATGCAAAACGATGGAAAGCAAAAGGTGGAGACTTTCAGATGATCAATCTCTTTTAGTATAAATATAAAGATATGTATACTATAATGGAGAAGGTGCTTATTAATTAGGTATGTAACAATTACTAAAAGCACTAAAAGAAAGCAATTATTAAAAAGTTGACCGTCTGGAAATATTTTTATAAATTCATGTTCTCAGAAATTTCCTATAATTTCGATTTCTCAAGTTTATTGAATTTTTTAACTCCAATTTCTCGCAAATTTAAATATTCATTGCATTCACTGTGTCCAGTTCTTCACAAATTTATATATTCATTGCACTCACTGCAGAGTATTCCATTTTCATTTGCAAAGTCTCTCACTTTCTCTTTTAAGTTTTAGTTCGCTATTTGGAAAAACCGACTGTTTATTTTATTAATATATATACGTAATTTAACAACACTATGTATTGAACGAAAATTTTTTTTAAGTATCTGTATAATTTTTGAACGCAGGATAGCTGTGAGAAGAGCCTAGAAAGTTGAGTAATTACTATTAGAAGACGAGCAGAAGAAAAAGGTTACCGACAAGTACTCGCACTAGATACACATATACACAAATGAAAGGCAATGAATGTGTGTGTGTGTGTGTGTGTGTGTGTGTGTGTGTGTGT
>NC_068982.1:69665099-69665691 GCF_001194135.2 Octopus bimaculoides | reverse complement strand
CTGCATCACTTTTGTGCAGTTATGTCAGTGAACAGGTCGCGGTCTCAAAGCGACAAAAATATTTTGACACAAATGAAATTTTAATGTTGAAGTGAAACTGGTAATGCTTAAATACAGAGGTCCCTTAACGGTACTTAAATACAGGTGTTATGTACAAAACATTTCAAATATACGCTGTGTGCACGTGTAATGACAACCTATTCCTAACCCTAACCCTAACTAACCCTAAAACTAACCCTAACTCTAACCCTAAAACTAACCCTAAAAACTAACCATCCCCTTCATATCGTTACGTAGATGCATCGGGTCCTCTGTATTTAAGTAGTGCCGTGAAGCTAACGGTTTTTGTGTGTTCTTGAATGGCTTACAAACTTCTTCCATGCTACTATTGTTTTTGTTGCAGCACACGATCTCAGGTCAAGTCACTTGCTATGCAAGTACATCTCTGTAATTTTTTTAAAATCACTGTGGATGAATGTCAGCAATGACCTTTTCTGGTTCTCCAATATTTTAATTTCTAAACAGAAACAATCGGGGGCAGAGAGTGGGGTTGTAAAAATTCAAAATTTCTCAAATTTTCTTTTTTATAGTA
>NC_068982.1:69659942-69664894 GCF_001194135.2 Octopus bimaculoides | reverse complement strand
GGGGAAATGCCCGAAAAAATTTTCCACACAAATTTCTTTATAATCGTAATCTATGCCGTTTGAAAGAGATTTCTATAAATTTTCATTAAAAGATACCCATCTTCCTGAAAGCTGTGAGAGAAAAAATTCAGATCGTGTGAATTCTCCGAAACTCCTCCCCTCCCCCGGAAAAATTCTTTCCCATAAATCCCTATATACTCTGAAGCCACAACATCTAAGCGGTATTTGTAGAAAATTTTGTTAAAAAGTATCCATTTTTCTGGATGTTATGAGGCAACAAAGTCGGGGGCGTATACACCTGTAATATGCCCTTTTACTTTTTCATTTCATGCTTATTTCACTCATTGTTTACAGTGTTCTCTCTCCCCCTCTCTCTCACACACACTACAAAACTTACAGATTGGTTGCTGAATTGAAATCTCTATGTTGCTTTGAGGAGAAGGTAAAACTTGACAAACTTCTTCTTCCTTGTTGTTGGACTACCGTGATGGTTGTTTGAAAAAGAGAGATTATGACTGATAAAATAATGAAAGCAATATTTACTAAGCAAGTGAGTACGATTATACAAAGGAATAATTAGACGTAAAATATAAAAATTATTAGAATTAAGAATCAAATGTGAAAATATTATCAAGGAGCTAGTATAAAACCGCCCGGAGGGTGGTCTTTCTGCTAGTTTATATTAATAAGTTCAACTTTCACAGAGTACAAATGACAGAGAAAATTAAAGGGGTGGAAGAAAGGTGTTATAAGTCCAACAGCTGTTTCTGGGGGCTCGGCGGTTCATAATAATGTCGGTAAATTTAGTTCATCAGTTGGCCGAATCGTTAGCTCATCGGATGAAATGCTTTACAACATTTGTTCCGGCCTTTTACGTTCCGTGTTCAAATTTCGCCGGGATCAGTTTTGCCTTTCATCCTTTCAAGTACTATAATATATAGTACATATCAAGTACTGGAGTTGATTTAATCGAGTAATCCCTTCCTTCAAAATTTCTGGTCTTGTGCCTACGTGAGAAATAACTATTATAGGGAAGTTGATGAGCAGAATCGTTAGAGCGTCGGACAAAGTGTTTTGATTTTTTTCCGACTCTACGTTCTTGGTCCAAAGCCTACCGTGGTCAACTTTGCTTTTCGTCCTTTTAGGGTCAATGAAATATGCCAATCATATTCAGAAACAATTTACTAGACTGATCCCGTTTCTAAAAATTCAAACCTTGCACCTATATTAAAAGCAATAATTATTGCTGTTGATATAGAACTAAAATTACAGAAACGGTAGATTGCCTTGCAGCTTTTCGTTACATTCCATTACGTTCTGAATCTAAGCCTTGTCAAGGTCATCTTCGTCTGTCATCCTTCCAGAGTCAATAAAACAGGCGCCAATCTTGCACTGGGGTAAGTATAATCGAGTATACTAATCTTCAGAATGTATAGACTTAGTATTAGTTAAGAACTGGGGTGTAATCAACTAACACCCTTCTGCTCTGCAAAGTTCAGGCTTTGTACTTATAATAGAAAGTATTATTATTGTTGTCATCAGGTGGCGTTCTTTCCGACTTTACTTTCTAAGTTCAAATTTCGACAAGGTAGACATAACTTTTCATCTTTTCGGGGTCGATGGAGTATCATTCAAGTGTAGGGATCCATGTTATCAACTAGGCCCTTCCCATCAAATTGCAGGCCTTAATTCAATAGTTGAAAGGATTATTTTCAGGGCGGGAAGCTGGCAGAACCATTAGCGCGGGGGAGTAAAATACTCGGTGACATTTCTTTTTGCTCGTTACGTTCTGTGTTCAAATTCTGTTGAGGTCGACTTTTCCTTTAATCTTTTCGACTCGATAGAATAAAATAACCATCAAGTACTGTAGTCTGTGTAAACGACATATTTCCTGCCCCCTAAAAATTGCTGGCCTTGTTCCAAAATTAGAAAGAAAAAGATTATTATAATAAATGCTAATAAATTAGACATATGTTGCTCATAAGTATAATGTTCAAAGCTACAAATTTTGTTATACTATAGTCAATTCTGATGAACTTGTACTTGACTAATATTTATGTTGTTGGCATTATTAAAATAAATATATATAAAATTCGGCGCTGTCGGAGTTTGAGCGCAAAATGTAAAAAGTCGTAACTTTGTGCCGTAAAATTTTTTTGTTCGACATTACCAATGATACATCTACGGTCATAATAATGCTTTCTATAAGGCGACAAGCTGGTCGAACCGTTAGCACACCGGGTGAAATGCTTAGCGGTATTTCGTCTGTGTTTACGTTTTGAGTTCAAATTCCACCGGGGTCGACTTTGCCTTTTATCCTTCCGGGATCGATAAATTAAATACCAGTTGCGTACTGGAGTCGATCTAATCGACTGGCCCCCTCCCCCAAAATGTTGGGCCTTGTACCTAAAGTAGAAAAGAAAAGAATAATGCTTTCTACTTCAGGCATAAATCCTGAAATTTCAGGGGAAGAGCTCAACTGGTACTTATTTTATTGTCACCAAAAGAGTGAAAGGGAAAGTCGACCTCAGCGAAATTTGAAATCTACAATCATAATAATGCTTATTGCTTTTCATCAACATTATAACAAAAGGCTCTTTTTTTTCATACAACTCTATTACTTCCTTGATTTATTCATGACAATTATTAACTACCATGTGATTAATGACAAGCTTCAGCTAATGATCTATTATCCGGCACAAGCGGCAGTAATATTCAATTAAAAATTTTCCTACTTTCGAATTCAAACATATTCTACTTTACTCACCCCATTCATTCCTGGGAATTATTTTTTCAATTCTTTTACGGAAAAAAAAACTTCCTGCGAAAATGAAACTTATTTTCACTATAAAAGAGAGAATTGTCCGACAAAAAGTATCATTTTGTTTCAGTCGACGTAACAGAAAGTTGCAAAGCCTTTGGTACAATTAACTCTGCTAGAGCGAGAAGATAACCGATACATATCTAATTGCTCCAATCAAGATTGACAACGATATTAGACTGATATTTAACATATTTAATTTAAATTGAAAACATGGGTATGTATAGGAATTCTTTTATTGCTGTTTCTTTTTTCTTATTGTGTATAAAAGCATTCAGATGAAGCCAAATACCATTATATAGTCACAAAACCACAAATAATTAGTAAACTAACTTGTAATTATTTCATCGAGGGACAAGATTAAAGTCAATCCTGGAGAGATTTGAACTCAGAAGGTAATGGGTGTAACTAAATACTGCAAGTCCTTTGAGCGCGACACAACTGTATCTCCTCTCCACTAATTCTGCTAAGACTAATATATTGGTTTCAAATGTTGGCACAAGGCCGGCAATTTCGGGGGAGAGATTAAGTCAATTACATCGACCCCAGTACTCAACTGGTACTTATTTTATCGACCCTGAAAGGATGAAAGATAAAGTTGACCTCGGCGGCATTTGAACTCAGAACATAAAGACGGACGAAATGCTGCTAAACATTTTGCCCAGCGTGGTAACGATTCTGCCAGCTCGCCACTTTTAGTAGCTGTTAGTTTTATTAATAATCAGAGTTTTATATATTTACTATGGTATGATTATAATGTCTTTTTGTGTATTTATTTTTGATTTGGTAAATTCGTTATAACGTGAGATTTTTTAATTCTTTCCTTACTTTTAATGAAGCTATAGAACGTATAAAATTCATGTAAATAATGTGAAAATTGGCAAAAAAAAAAAGAGGGCACACGATACAAAAAAATGATGAGTAATGTAATTAAATCTATAAAGCGATACGAGTAAAATACCCAGCTTTCAACGGTGTCGTACTAAGCACTTCTTCAGGTCCTATATCTACACTAATATAGAGATATTACGAAAAATGTTTTTTGAAATGTATATTAATAAACGCTTTTGCCTCCATTGATCTAAATAACTCTTAGATAGTTGACGTGGGTTATTTTCTTCTTGACTGTCTCCGGTGTTAACTTTGGAGATGTTAAAAAATTTGTTTTGTTTTGTTTTGCTTTTTTTAAATATCATGGAAGATCAAATGACTTACATAGAAGGAAGCAGGGTTGATACATTATCAAAGGAGGAAAGAACATAATAGCAGAGGGAGGAAGATGAGTACCGAAATAAAAAAATTATAAAGTTGATAAATATGGCAGAAAAGGTAGTGAAGGAAAGAAATGGAAGAGCAAAGACAAAGAAAGCCTAATGTGACGTAATTTCAAAAATTTATAGCCAATGCT
The DNA here is from genome assembly GCF_001194135.2 of Octopus bimaculoides. Lineage (NCBI taxonomy): Eukaryota > Metazoa > Mollusca > Cephalopoda > Octopoda > Octopodidae > Octopus > Octopus bimaculoides. The sequence continues at coordinate 69,660,665 of NC_068982.1, read as the reverse complement.
TTGACACACGTTTATTTTATCAACACTAGGAAATAAATGTGAAATACGACCTCGTCAGAGTTTAAACACAGAATGAGGATGTTGTAACTATGCGCTACTAAGCTTATTGTCTGACTCAATAAAACAGTTGAATAAATCACATATTTGCATAGATTTAGTCTGCTAAAGATAATGTTTTCTCAATACCGTAACATATTTTTGGAAGAACCTGCAACTTGCCGAAAATTTCTTTCATCTCGTGTTCAAAGAGAAATATTTGGGAAATGCTGGCATTCTGAAAAATACTTGTTTAGGAACAGGGAAATATAGCTTATACAAATAAACCCATGCAAATAAACAGACATTTGAAATTATTTCACATTATGCTGTCTTTATCTTTGCTATATCGTCTCTATATCTTCAACCTTTTTCTTTCTCTCTCATATATATATATATATGACTTTTCTGTCCGGCATTCGCCATGATAGATCGCTAGCCACTACACATTCTTGTTTTCTCTACTTGTTTCTTTCTGTGTTCCTTTCTGTAGAAGAGCGTAGGCTCGAAATGTTAAAGACTTTTTCACTTCCCGAGCGTTATACTAATACTTCTCTTTGTTGTCTACACCACCTGTCTTCGTCTTTTGGTTTTTTTGGGGGTTTTTTTGTGAATTCTCCCTATATATATGTGTGTGTGTGTGTGTGTGTGTGTGCGTGTATATATATATGTATATATATGTCAGTA
>NC_068982.1:69655585-69658970 GCF_001194135.2 Octopus bimaculoides | reverse complement strand
ATATATATATATATATATATATATATATATACTGGAACTATATATCTACCTTTATCTACACAATTATCACCCCTTTACCTGATGGGAAAGGGGTGTTAATTGGACGAAAGAAAAATAGTGATGGGCAACACTTATTTTGATTTTCATATTAAAGAGGAATATATTGATAATTTTGATAATATTGATATTAAAGAGGAATATATTGATAAAGGGATAAGTAATATAAACTTTAGGGGTGGAATTTAGATTCAAAGGATAAGGAAGGTAGTAAAATGTAACTTAGCAAATGTATTATATTGAAACGAGGAAAATTAAATCAATATATAGAAAAAGGATAGAAGTTAAATTTAAAACCTAATAATGAGAAACTTTAATATATAAAAAAATATTAAGACTTTTCTTAAACATAGTATATAGAAGATCATGATAAAAATGTTCTATGATAAATGTATGTTGTTGCATTGTTGTTTGTTCCTTCTCGAGCCAAACCTGGCTCATAAGGGCCTGTTTCCCGGTTTCATTGGCGTATAGGTTTCCCACCTGAACGGGATGCCGGTCTCTCACAAGTGAGCAGCTGGATGCAGGCGGATAGAGTGAGAGAAAGTTATGGCGAGTGAGCAGAAGTTCGCCATTACGTTCTGCCGGAGCCGCGTGGATCTTAGGTGTTCCGCTCATAAACACACACATCGCCCGGTCTGAGATTCGAACCCGCGATCCCTCGACCGCGAGTCCGCTGCTCTAAACACTAGGCCATGTGTCTCCATACATAATGAATGTATAATGGAATTAAATTATCATATGGATAGAAATTCATATTATAGTTTAAACTAACATAAGAACTATTCCCTCCGTTACGAGTGGATAAATATAAGATATCGTAAAAAGAGAAAAAAATGGTATCCAATATATGGGATAATTGAATTAGAGATATACTAAATGTATAAGGGAGTACATTTAGATACAATACTTAAAAGAATTTGGGCATGTAAACAATTAATGAATATATGTATGATTTAAAAATATAATAAAATAAGAATTCCCATATCCAATAAATTATATAAAAAGACATTATAAATTGTCAAAAAAATTATTTATAAATTATGAACACTAAGAAAATATATAAAAGGATATAAGAATGTATAAAAATATCATATATAAAATAATAGAAAATTTATAGGATATGTGTAATTACAAATATAAAAAATATCATATATCATATCATACAGTGAGTTTTATAAAAAGAAATTGTAAACTGCCAGAGCCTTTATAAGCTATAGTAGCTGCACAAATATATAAGAGGTTATTTAAATACATGAAAATTTTATAAAAATTTCATAAAATATTTTTTACAGAATGATATAAAAGGTATAAAAGAGATATAAATAAGGATATAGAATAAAATAAAATGAAAAATAAATTAAGGATTATTTTATAAATTATATTGGTATATCGAAAAGAATTCCTACACATATTATTATTATTGATACAATATGAATAAAATATATGTATCAAATATTAACGGAAACAAAAATACCTTTGGAAATTTTGTTGTTGGCACTCCGTCGCTTACGACGCCGAGGGTTCCAGTTGATTCGATTAACGGAACAGCCTGCTCGTGAAGTTAACGTGCAAGTGGCTGAGCACTCCACAGACACGTGTACCCTTAACGTAGTTCTTGGGGATATTCAGCGTGACACAGTGTGACAAGGCTGACCCTTTGAATTACAGGCACAACAGAAATAGGAAGTAAGAGTGAGAGAAAGTTGTGGTGAAAGAGTACAGCATGGTTCGCCACTATCCCCTGCCGGAGCCTCGCGGAGCTTTAGGTGTTTTCGCTCAATAAACACTCACAACGCCCGGTCTGGGAATCGAAACCGCGAGTCCGCTGCCCTAACCACTGGGCCATTGCGCCTCCACACCTTTGGAAATGGGTTTATAAAATATTTCTAAAATACATCAAAGACACTGATCTAGGTCGAATAATAATAAATCTTACTTTATACTTAGGAGAAGTGCGAGATTTAGTAATCCATTGTAAAATTTATGTTATACTAACTATGAGGGAAGAGATTCCCAATAATGAAGGGGTAAATATATAATATAATTAATGAAAATTTATAGATCAAATGGGTTAAGAGTTATTAGAAAGGATTATTGAATAGATTTCGAGATAATAGAGAATAGGTTATGAATGATATAACACACCGGATCATTCTTGCTACCTAAGTACAGTAAGATATACTTGTTATTACCTGCTTATAAAGTATTTAAAGATACGAGTATTCCTATTAACACGTGACATTCTAAGATCTAATTTATTATTAATTAGGTTTACATCCATACCAGCTATTTGTGAATGGCTGGGTTCGACACGGACTTATATCCCACTTTAGGCTGAATTTAATATTGTCTTTGTGTTCCCAGATTTTCGTAGATAATGAGGTACTGTTGGCCTTATGCCTAAGTCGAAAGGAATAAAAATGGTTATTCAAGCGTTTTTATCATATTTACTGAGCAGCCGATGTAAATGAAGCTATTAGTTTCTGTCATTACTGTATATTTATATATAATATTACCTGCCAAACACTGACCTAATAATGGGCATTGGAATCTTTCCCTACAATTGCATCTGCGTTTATTATTATTAGCATTACTTACCCTATTCTTAATATTTATAGCATCATCATTCGGGGTGCTGCTCAAATTCGTAGAAGTATTATCTATCAAGTATTATGTCACCGTTATTCGAGTAACAATAAATGTATAATATTATATACATACATACATACATACATACATACATACATACATACATATATATATATGTGTGTGTGTGTGTGTGTGTGTGTGTGTGTGTGTGTGTGTGTGTGTGTGTGTGTGTGTGTACTGGACAGGTGGAGGTCCACTTTTTCAAGACACCTACATCGACACCATGTAGGTCTCTCAGGCTTTTAGGAAAGATATTGAACAGCTGTGGGCTCTTGAAACCCAAGATCTTGTAGTAGCTGGTCTTGTATCATGATGACAATATTGGGATCTTTGGCACTATGCAATTACGTCCAGTTCTGCTGTTTCTGTAACTTTCAATAACAAAGTTTGGTACAAGTCCTTCCAAGATTTTCCGAACGCATAATTCTGCATATCTTTCCCGCCTTCGTTCTAAGGAATAGAGACTAAACTATGAGAGCTTCTCCCAGTAGCTGACATGTCGCATTGAGGCGATCTTCTTTCGCAAGATCATGATATATCACGTCCACATTCAAGTTGTTGAGCAGCTGCTTTAACATCCAGCCGTAGTGCTGTAAGAGTTATGTATGTATATATATATATATATATATATATATATATATAATATGTATATATATATATATATATATATATATAT
>NC_068982.1:69652872-69655321 GCF_001194135.2 Octopus bimaculoides | reverse complement strand
CATACATACATACATACATACATATGTATATATGTATGTAGATATGAATATATGTGTGTGTATGTGTGTGTATCATTATGAACAGCATTCTCATATAGTTTCTAATTTTTCATCCTTTGGCTTTTACCATCGTCATTAACTATTTCTTTTTCTCACTCCTTTTATGCTCTCTTTCTTCTGATGAAAGACTAGCTTACGAAACGTTAAAATACTTTTCTCTTTCCGTCCAATTTTATCCCTTCTATGTTATCCCTCTGTGTTTTTCATTGTAATACACAATGTGTGTGTAGCTGTAGCATATACAGAAAAAGAAATGGGGAGGGAGCTCTAGATTACAAAAACAGTAAAGTACTAACTAAAAACCTCACTGTATTTTGTTGCTTCCATTTATGTTCTTAGTTCAAATCCCGACAAGATTGACATTGCTTTTCAATCGACTATATTTATGGCCTTATAATAGAAAAAATTGATCATGTGTGTATTTGTGTTTGTATTTGTGTGTATATGTGCGGTGTGGTGCACCCGCATTCGTGTACTCACGCACACGCACACACACACGGTGCACCTAAGACACCCAAGACAGCAGTTAGAATATTCAACTTACAAATTTAATTTTTCGAAGAGTGAACCATTTTCGTCATATCTGCCAATAATAGAAAAAGCAGCCTAATTTCTTTCTTATTTCTGTTTTCTATTCAGAAGTCCCATATAAATTGGTATTCATCATCTTGGCAAGTTTTTGTCTTCATTTAACCAAATCAGCTCCCGTTGAAACTGGTGAAGAAACTTATCCACACAGTTTTGATATCGATTTAGTGAAACACATCAAATCTACCGGCTATGAATCAATGCGACGAGTTGAATTCACTTTCCTGACATACGTAAGTCATTGTTTAACTATGATTAATATAGTCATTTGCGTATCACGTTTAATACAAATATGCCACGAAACTGCGGTATCCGACAGGAGATAAGATCTCTTATGGACGTACTGTATTTAAAAACACAAATATTGCAGTAGCAGACGAAACTCGTCCTGCAGCGGTGGTAGTAAAGCTAGAGGTGCATTTCTGCCTCTTTCGGTTTTGTCAGTAATATTTACTTACTTGTTTCAGTCATTAGGCTGCGGCCATGCTGGGGCATCACCTTAAAGAATTGTAATCGAACTTATCGGCCCCAGTACTTATTATTGTCATTGTTAAGTGAGAGAGCAGTGCATGCCATCAAAGTGATACTGGGGTAAAATATACGAAACCCAATATATACATCATGACTACACGTCCGATAAGGGTACACCAGGCACATGCATCACAACTATATGTGCGTAACATGGTGATCTCATATCAAGATAAACAGCGCATGACCTTGCAGGTGGAGCCCAGTTAGATTTTCTTCAGATCGAGTAGCCCATCTTGCTCAAAAGGTCCCTGAATAAGGGTTGTTTAAGGATGTTGAACGAAACATCCATGTTTCCAGAAGTGAATTATCCAAACCCCAAAGAATTCTTCTCAACACATGGCTGTGATGCTCCTCCACTACTTCTGCTCGTGGTCAGAGATGCACATATCATTGTCCATCAAGGAACATATTCAACTGATTAAGGTCAAACAACTGTCAAGCAAATCTGGTGTATTGAGCAAGAATATTTGCTGTAGCCCTTCTTTTATACCAAGACAAAACAATGTACATGATAACACTTCCAGTCAGTTAAGATCAGAAGCTATGAGAGCCACTGCCTGGTACTGCATTATTATTATTATTATTATTATTATTATTATTATTATTATTAAGGCGGCGAGCAGACAGAATCGTTAGCACGCCGGGTGAAATGCTTAGAGGTATTTCGTCTGCCGCTACGTTCCGAGTTCAAATTCCACCGAGGTCGACTTTGCCTTTTATCCTTTCTGGGTCGATAAAATAAGTACCATTTGAACACTGGGGTCGATGTAATCGACACATTCTCTCGCCCCAAATTGCTGCCCTTGTGGCAAAATTTGAAACCATTTTTATCATTATTATTATTATCATTATTATTATTTAGAAAGCCTGGTACTTATTCTGTCGGTCTCTTTTGACTAAATGTCAATAAAGAGAAGCAATACCAGTGCTTATATGTAAATTATGTCTTTCGGCTAGATTAGTGGTTCTCAACTGGGGTCCATATGGTCCCTGAGGGTCCATATAAGATTTTGGGGGTCCACGCAACAAAATAGTAAATTGAGGATCCACAATAGTATTTCAAGGGCTCCTGAAAAAATCTTGCTTTAGATGTATATATTGCAAGAAACAGCTAGATTTCATTCTCTAACATTTTACAGAGTTCAACCTACACAAGTTAATGTAAGACGTTTCTATAAAATTAGTTTTTAAACATCGAACGACTATGGAGATCCACAAGAATAAATAGCAACCAAAGGAGTCCATAAATTTTTTTTTTTTTTTTTTTTTT
>NC_068982.1:69652108-69652649 GCF_001194135.2 Octopus bimaculoides | reverse complement strand
TTTAGGCTGCCTGTCTTTTACAGCAACCTCGGGAGTAAATGTGACAGACGTAATTGTGCAGAAGTTTGTCGCGCGCGTGTGTGTATTTGCGTGAATGTGCGTGAGTGTGCGTGCGTGTGTGTGTGTGTGTGTGTGTGAGTGTGTGTGTGTTCGTGTGCGTGTGTGTGCGTGTACTCACCCACGAGCCTATGTGTTTGTGTTTGTCTCCTCTCACTTAACCGGTATTGGCTTACGCCGCTGTAACTTACCGGTTCGGTTCGGTAGAAGAGACCTGTAGAATAAGTATAAATACATATGTATTCGGATCAATTTATTTGACTAAAACCTTCAATGCGGTGTCCCAGGATGGCCGCAGTACAATTACTAAAACAAGTAAAAGAAAAAAAATAAAGAATAATTAAAATCAATTAAATGTCGAATGATGTGGGCAACAAGCTGACTTCTAGTTACGCTCGGAGCATCAAGTTACTTTTTACTTCCCTCTTCCATAATTATCTAGCAATTATAAGTGTGTGTGTGTGTGTGTGTGTGTGTGTGTGTG
>NC_068982.1:69650239-69651182 GCF_001194135.2 Octopus bimaculoides | reverse complement strand
ATTGTGTCCTTAAGCAAGACACTTTATTTCACTGTTCCAGTCCCCTCATCTGGCAAAAATGAGTAGCATCTGTACTTCAAAGGCCCAGTCTTGTCACACTCTGAATCACGCTGAATCTCCCTGAGAACTACGTTAAGGGTACACGTCTCTGTGGAATGCTCAGCCACTTGCACGTTAATTTCACGAGCAGGTTATTCCGTTGATCGGATCAACTGGAACCCTTGTCGTCGTAACCGACGGAGTGCCAGTTAAATGCATCTAAGCAATATTTCATTTGGAGGAAACACGGTGGAACTACTGTTATATAATGAATTACTGTCTTATAGAAATACAGAGTAAAAGATGTTTTATATGACACATTCTACCAGTGTTCCAAGTTTCAAAGTGTTTCGTTAGTGTTTCGTTAAGAAAATACTGGCGCCCCCGTTTTAAAATAGATCCGAAATACATTTAACTGGCTTATTTATATTTCCATTCAGACATTACTATATCAGCTTCACCTTCCCTCCACTGATGTCGTTGTAATAAATGCCAGAAATAATTGACCGACTTTATCGCTCTCTACTTTAAAAACGTGAACGGAAAAATTAGTAATTGGCATCAACACGTGATCAGGAGCCAATAAAATAAGAGATACATACCGTGCTAGCTTTAGATGAGTAGTCACTCGTATAGTTAATGTAGTTAACTAAAAAGAATGTTGATTAAAATTACAATATTGAGGTTAAGAACAACTTTAAATTACAGTTTCTGGTTCAAAAAGTAGGGGAAACAACTCTGAAATTTAAATTGAAATTTATTTATCTAATATGGAATGCCGTGGATGGTGAATCTGCTCTTTGGTAGTACAGTGATAGCTTGGTTCCTGTTCTGGGCATGTTAGACATTACCAGCGAAGCGTAGTTTAAATGTGACTACAAGATGTTAGGATTAAAAGGAATAT
>NC_068982.1:69647888-69649871 GCF_001194135.2 Octopus bimaculoides | reverse complement strand
GATAGATAGATAGATAGATAGATAGATAGATAGATAGATAGATAGATAGATAGGTGCAGGAGTGGCTGTGTGGTAAGTCACTTGCTTACCAACCACATGGTTCTGGGTTCATTCCCAATGCGTGGCACCTTGGGCAAGTGTCTTCTACTATAGTCTCGAGCCGACCAAAGCCTTGTGAGTGGATTTGGTAGACGGAAAACTGAAACAAGTAAAAGAGTAATATATATATATATATATGTGTGTGTGTGTGTGTGTGTGATTAATGAGTACTGTAAATCCTTTAAAATAATGCATTGGAGAAGGGAAGGAATACCTAAGTGTGCTAGCTGCCTAAAAACCTAATTGTAAAAATGAGCTAACATTAGCTCATCTAGAAGAACAACAATTTGCATAGAGGAGGGTAGAAACGCAAGGGCTAGTTGTGAAGGCAAATACCACGAAACAGAAACGTTTCGAAATTGTTGTAAGTACCATTTAGCAAGCAAATGAAAAATGCATATCAAAGACTGACCCGCGACTAAAGACGGTGAATGATGAAAAATTAATGGCGTTTCATATTCTATTGCATTTTTTTATTCTTTTATTCTTTTACCTGTTTCAGTTATTTGACTTTGGCCATGCTGGAACACCGCCTTGAAGGGTTTTAGTCGAACAACTCGACTGCATGACTTATTTCTTAAGCCTAGTATTTATTCTATCGGGATCTTTTGCCGAACTGCCAAGTTACGGGGGCGCAAACACACCAACACCGGTTGTCAAGCGGTAATGGGGTGAGCATCACTGCGCACACACACACACACACACACACACATTTATACGACGGGCTTCTTTTAGTTTCCGTCTGCCAAATCCACTCACAAGGCTTTGGTTGGCCCGAGGCTATAGTAGAAGACACTTGCCCAAGGTACCTATACAATGGGACTGAAACCGGAGCCATATGGCTGGAAAGCAAAAGACTTACCATATTTTAAGATATCACGTTATTTTCTTTCAGTAAAGGTAGCGAGCTGGCAGAATTGTTACCGCGCCGGACAAAATGCCTAGCAGTGTTTCTTCCGACACTTTACGTTCTGAGCTCAAAAGCCACCGAAGTCGACTTTGTCTTTCATCCTTTCAACATTGTTATTATCGAGTCCAAAAACAAGTAGGGCCGGTTCCCCGGTTTCAGTGGATATAAGTAACCGGGATCACAACATTCTTCTTGAATGAGAGACCAGTCTGTCGCAAAGTTATTCTTTTACAGCTGAATAGACTCGAACAACGCAAAGCAAAGTGTTTTGCTCAAAAACACAACGCACCGCCCGTTGTGGGAACCGAAACCACGATCCGATGATCATGAATGCAACACTCTAACCACTTGGCTACGTGCATTCATCCTGTCAGGGTCAATAAAATAAGTATCTGTTCAGCACCGGGGTCGATGTAATCGGTTTCCCCATCCACTTAGTGGCCTTGTGTCAAAATTATAAAGGATTATTTCAATCATTTATTTTGTAGTGCAATCGATTGGATAAAGAAGAAAACACGTACATTGCTTTCTGTACTAACGAATGGCTGAATAACAGCAAAGAATTTTTCACTGAATTCGATTACATTGCGAATAATACTTTTGTAAGTGAAAAAGATTTTACGGTAAGTTTTGTCCCGATTTTCAGTATACTTTTTTGAGATAGACAAATTGTTAATAAATTTTATGCGCTAAACGCCTGACGCATTGAAGTACTAATAATGTTCTAACAAAAAATGGTTATAGAACAGATTTATGATACACAACTTTCATCAAACACACACACACACACACACACACACATATACATACACTGTTTTATGAAATGTATTAAATATATGTATTATCTATAATATTTTTTAAGTGTTTGATGTCATGATTAACTTAAATTTGCTTTTGTACAATAAAAAAGTGACATAATAGTTTACAGTTTAAGGGAGATAATTATCATTTATACAATTTTTTTTAATGTAATG
>NC_068982.1:69642752-69646102 GCF_001194135.2 Octopus bimaculoides | reverse complement strand
TTGTGGTTGAAGTTATAGGAAAGTGGGTTATACATCTTTAGATTGTATACCTGACTTCCTACTATAAAATTAAAGAATATAACGGAACGCTGAACTCCAGACTAAACAACTTAAACAATATTTATTCACGTGGTAAATATATAAACATCTTTACTTGTTGTTGTTACCGCTTCTGTGTGTATGAGCATAGTGCTGGGACGTTGTTCTATAGATGTGAGCGAGCTGTCGAGCGTAAGTCCGAAAGATGTAAAGACAGCTTTAATACACGTCCATGCTCATGGTCGGCCGACCGTAAAAGAGCGAGCTGTCTAGTGTAGAGAGACAGCTTAAACACACGTTCATGCTCAATCGCTGGCCAGCGAGAAAGAGAATGAATTGAGCGGGAAACGCTTGCTTGTTTAATTCTACGCATGCGCAGGCGTTACTACAAAGTAATCATAAGTTTTAACGGTGTGAACAGACTAGTATAAAAATACTTAACTAAGAGATTTCTTTATAAAAAAATACAAAATACTGATAAATAAAAAGACCAGCATTCTTGTAGCAAAAGTCGCTTGGTTTACAACTAAAAGTTAACTGGCTGAAGTAAACTAGCTTTCAATTATCTACAATCTGAGACTCCTTATAATTAACTAGACGTATCTAACTAGGGCTTCATGTATCTAGACACGGCTATCTGAATTTCGTGTAATGGACACATGTAACTGTGAACTCTTATAACTAGACATATTTTACTGAGATCTCGTGTAACTGGACCTTGGGTACAAGGCTGTCTTAAGGTATGGACACACTGGACAGTTGCCCGGGATTTCACTGATCTAGGGACCCAGTTCTGATCTGTGTATGTTGCGGATTGTTTTCAGTGAATAAATACTATATGGCACAGTGTAATGATTTTTCTCAGAGCCTATAAAGCTGTTAAGACGGCCCTGCTTAGGTTGTTATATATATCTGACTTGGACTTCCTATAGCTTGACCCTTCTACAAGCATCTAATTTTCTATACGCATAATCCTACTGAAAAATTAGAGTCGCAACTGACCAAGTCCATTGGATGACAGATGGTTAGTTTAAGAACCGATTGATTATTCATATCACTAGTGCTGCAATATGTGTACCAAATACTGTAAACTCTAAAATACTCAATATTGTTGTTGAAAGCAGCGTAAGTATTGAATGGTTGACGACTGTTTTATTAGTTAAAAGAGATATATACAAATTCTAACATGGATTTAACATAGTGAAGTTCGGAAAATTACTTCAGACACTCTATGCTGAGAAGGTATTACTTTATATTGCCTCTCCGTGTTTCATTGTATTATGGAATCTCTGCAATCTAAATTGTCTATGAAATTACACGAAAACGTATATATAATCCACTTTGTCTTTAGGGTTTTTTTGTTTTGTTTTTTTTTTATAGAATTTTCTGAAGAAGTTGGCATTTACTTTGGACCGATACATAAATCTGTTTGAAATTCTTCTGGACATGATGAAGACACCTCTCTGTAAACATAAACCAGCGCATGTCCGTTGTAAATTATGTAGCAGGTTTCCTAATAGAATTACAACAGACTACTGCACTTTAAAAGTGACTACCCATAAACTTAAAGACTTGAAAATTCAACTTATACAGGTAAGACCTAAATACTTTCTTCTCGTTATTTGTTAATTTAGATCATTTGCCTCATTTAGATCAGTATAAACCATAGTATACCCACATCTGATGCAAATGACACCGTTACTTTCAAACCAGATACCAACGATGGGTCATATCGCAAATGGATTTGCTTTCAAATGAAACACTGTCATACTTGTGCTGAGACTATGCTTTTTAGGTCCGACTCTACCGAAAGAATATTCTAAAAGGTATACCAGCGTGAAATATTCGGACCAATAAAATCACTTGCTTTTTCTTTACTGATCTGGAATAAGTGCACATGACCTTTGTAGGTCCTTAATGACGTTGATGTTTTGTTTAAACTGTTGTTGGCTAATACCTACAAGAAATACCATGTACCCGGATCATCTCTAAAGAAACTGAATCGCTGAAAATAGCGTGAAGTTTATTTGCCGATGTGCTGCGACGTAGCACATGTGAAAGAAAATTAAATTACAAATTAAAAACAACTCTAGTTATTCCGAGGCCAGTTGTTTCGCCTGGTCTGAAACATTCAGGTGTTCTTTAACACTCGGCGTCGTTCGAGGGGATTTCCCTGGACGCTATACCACAGCAAATTTGGTGTATAAACAAAACGCATATACTATGTATGTGCGACAGATATGTTTACATTACTAGTAGTGCTTTTAATTCGTAATATAATTTTCTTTCACATAGCTACGCCGCAGTGCATCAGTAAATATACTTGACTCTGAATATAAGTCCTAGACCGGCGATTCACTTCGTTTCGAGATGATCCGAGTACATGGTATTGATAATCCACAACAATGGCAAAATATCGACATCTACCATCCTCGGTGATTCCTCGAGTTGTCTCACCTGGCCTGTGATATTCCAGTGTTCTTTAACACTCAGCTACAACGCAGCAAATTTGCCGTATAAACAACCCACATACACTATGTATGTGCGACCGATAATGTTTATATATAGATAGATAGATAGATAGATAGATAGATAGATAGATAGATAGATAGATATAAACATATGTCGTCTCCGACGAGAGAGTCCATCATTATTATAATTATGGTTGGGAGCTTAAGTGTCATGTTTTGTTGATATTTATAAAGCGTCAGTATAGATTTCTACTCAGTTCAATATAATGATAATATATCATTGAACTATATCGTGATACAGACTGTCAAAGCATCGGTCAGTAGTCCAATGCTCTACTCAACTCACTGCTGCTGGCTGTTGCTCTAAATTTGAACTACGCAGTTGTCAGATAAATTAGTTCGCTTTTTACTACCCAGCACACCTTTATGACTCTTTATATGGATTTTTTTAATATGCTTTTATATTTTTATATTCATATTTGAATTTTGTAAACTTCATGAACTGAACTTTGTAAATCTCTGAAGAGGACTAGAGAATCATGCATGTATCTCCATTGCATCCTTTTCATCTACCAATTACTCCAGCTTACTGAAGTTATATTGATAGGATGGGGCATGTCACCAATAGGCCGAAACAGCTGTAAGACTTTGTCCCTTCTCTGGTCACTAGATGTCCTTTTGAATTTTTAATTGTTGATATGACATAGTGTGTCAGATGTGTTTGTATATTGTCTTTATTGTCCTTTTGGTTGAAAAATAAATAGGTTAATTAACATAGTACAGTGTCTGCAAGATGACGAGTACCACATATTCCCCTCCATTTTCTTATTGCTATATATA
>NC_068982.1:69638613-69642536 GCF_001194135.2 Octopus bimaculoides | reverse complement strand
TTAGATAGATACATATATACACATATATATATATATATATATATATATATATATATATATACATATATATACACACATATATATACATATAGATATATACATATATATACACACATATATATTCATATATATATATACACACATATATATACATATATATTCATATATATACACATATATATACGGAAAATGAACCTCCATCAACTATTCTGCCTATATGTCTGTGCATACCTTTCAATACCATGTATGCCATAAGGTCTGCAAATCTAACGGAAGCCTCAAAATACATTTTAAGATCCACAACGATCAGAACTTAACTGCAGCTCTTGGTTGTCCAAATCGGATATGCATTCTATGTGGATGTCTTTTCAAAACATTCTCTGGTTTAAAAAGCTACATCAGACACCATGATTGTTCTAAGGTATAGGTACAGGAGGTGGTCAGATTCTGCATAAGGAGTAGACAACCACCATACATGTGTGTGTGCGTGCATGTGGGCGTGCGTACGTGTGTGTATATACATGTATATATACATACTTAAAAATGTAAACTGGCATATATCAAAAGAATGTGTGATTAATAAATGGTTAATAATCAAGGCGAAATACTTCTTAAGCACTCTGCAGATAAAATTACACCAACCTATCAAAAAGTCTTGTGGTCGGTATTGTACTCCAAGTAATCCGAAATCAAATCCGTCATCAGTCAAACGTTTAAATTCATGGTTCTAGTACCCAGTTAAGATGGTAGGATTTTGCAGAGTAATACATAAAATAGACAGAAATAATGGATTATATACATTTTTTTATGTATTATAGGCTTACAGCTGTTTCAGATATGAGTTTGGGTGCGTTCATAGTTCAATCTTATCAATCGATCGATATATAGGGAACCACCAACCGAAAGCTATCTTCGTCAGAGCCGAAACAAGTCTACTGCCAAAGAAAACGGCTGGTGGTTCTCTATACGTATTCAGTCGATCGATCAATCGATTGATAAGATTGAACTACCAAAGCACCCAAACGCATATCTTAAACATATAAATAAATGTATATAATACATTATTTTTGTCTATTATATACAGGCATATATGTGTGTGTGTGTGCGCGCGCGCGTGTATCGAGACGCCATAGACTTCCATTTTTCGTGATCGTCAAATTAATACACCTTGTTTGCTGTTCCCTCACTTGTCTCTCTGGCTGTTTTTGTTTTATTGTTTGTACAATCCTAAACCCACCCCCGTGCGCGCGAGCGCTCATACAATACAGTATTATAGATCCATTAGTTCAACCGATTGGTAAAATCGGTTGAGATGAATTTATAATACTTTATCTATAGGTGCCTGATGTTTTATTTTATGACTTATGAATTCTTAGACGGCTGTATGTGTGTGTGTGTGTGTGTGTGTGTGTGTGTGTGTGTGTGTGTGTGTGTGTGTGTGTGTGTGTGTGTGTGTGTGTGTGTGTGTGTGTGAGAGAGAGAGAGAGAGAGAGAGAGAGAGAGAGAGAGAGTGCGGAAGAGAGAAAAGAAGAGAGAGAGGTGAGAGCGGAAGACATCCACTACAGGCGGAGATAATTTAATACATTCAGCCATTATGCTGTATGGTAATTGATAGGCTTGTACTTGTCTATGTTGCTCAAATACATACCGTTGGCCTCTCCAAGTTCTTTCTCTTTGAAGGAAAAGGGCGGCGGTGAGCTGGCAGGGTAGTCAGAGCGTCGGATAAAATATTTTGAGATTTGTGTTCAAATCCCGCCGAGGCCTACTTTGCTTCTTATCCTTTTGGGTTCTGTAATATAAAAGACCAATCAGCTACTGGGACCGATGGTATCAACTAACCTCCACTGCTTTCAAAATTGCTAGCTTTGTGTCTAAATAAGAAACAATATAACTCAAAGAAAGAAAGAAAGGGGCCGTATCTTCAAGACTGGTTTTTCTCGCAAAACATTTTTAGAAACTGAGTGATGATGAATGAATCAATCAGTGATAAACGATATTCTTTAAGGGCGGTGCACTGGCAGAATCGTTAAAAGCATCGGTAAGTCTTCTGACTCTACCTTCTGAGTTCAAATTCCGCTGTCAGGTCAACTTTGTCGTTCATCCTCTCCGGAGTTCATAAGTAAAATACCAATCAAGTATTTGGGTCGTTGCAATCGACTAACCCCTCTTCCAAAATCCAGGCGTTGTGCCTATAATTTTATACCTTGTCCCTGGGCAGTAAGGCTCAGTTTTCATGTCGCATAAATGACGAAGATCACAAAATTCTCCTGAATGGGAAAGTCCATTCAAGACAAACAACTTTAAGTGGGTGGGACAAGTCGATTACATCGACTCCAGTACTTTATTTTATTGACTCCGAACGGATGAAAGACAAAGTTGATCTCGGTGGGATTTGAACTCAGAACGTAAAGAGCCTTACAAAACGTCACTAAGCATTTTGTTCGACGTGCTGTCGATTCTGCCATCTCACCACCTTTGTGCATGTGTTAAAAACAATTTAATGATATTCTGTTTAAAATATTATCCATTTATCATTTTCAGCTTTCTGAGAAATATATGGAGAAAGACTTACAGAAATTGCGTCATTTCGTCCAAGAAGCTACTCTCCAACAGCATGAAGATTTTGTCTTGAAAATGTTAACAAGAACTTCAGCAGAACTAAACCAAATTCAGGGGATTGTTGTGGGTGTTTCAGACAACGCTGGTTATTAAATATTTTAATATTTTAATCAACCTAAGTTCTGAATCGAAACAATCTCTCTCAAACACATACTCTTTCCTTTTCTCACTCTCTCGTAGACCTTTGAATTCTTCATCTCTCACCAAACATTTTAAACTGTATATATCATCATCATCATCGTTATATACGATCAAGTCATGTACGATTTGTGGTGACTATTTAAAATACTCATATATATCTCCCGTTGTACTAATACGTTTGTCTGAATTCTTTGTATTATATATATATATATATACACATCTCTGTGTGTATGTTTGAATATTAAATGTATATGAAATATATCTTAAGTTTAATATTGTTTATTTCAACTACATAGACAAACAACTAGTATCAATGCTAATAAAACTACAAAATAAATAAATAAATAAATGAATAAAACAGCGTTTGTTTTATATTCATCAAATTCTCTTATGCAACTTTTTTTCCTTCTAACTACTATAAATATTTTGCATTATATTATCGTTCCTATTGTGGTATGTCTACGATTTTTGTGAATTGTTATAACAAAAATTTCATTTTCTAAAAACTCAATCATATATCTAATATTTTCTTACAATTGAATTGGTTTCATAAATCTATCATTGTAATCATAAGCTATATGTAGATTTGGGATAGAGATATTACCAAATTCATCAACATTTCCTTAAAATATTTCCGAATTCGGAGTTTTGATCCTTCGACACCGTGACATTCGGTATTCTGTGTTTTTTTAGCTTTTCAAGCTTTCGGTATCTTAATTTTTTAGTTTTCTCGCATTCGGCCGAAACGTATCGCTATAGTATTTCTAGTTCACACAAAACCGAAACGTATTGCTATGATATTTCTAGTTCCAGAACGTTGGTAAACTGCATTGGCAATATTTGGAGTTATTTCGGTTAAAGGTTTTATTTAATTTCGTATGTGTATTTCGTGTGCAAGATTCTTGATGTGGATACGTGTGTTGAAAGAAATACAATTAAACCTTGGGAGAGGCATTATGCCGGTAATAAACACACGCACTGATTCAGTCCTTTATTAATTTATAAACAGTATATAGTTTTTTGTTAAATAATTTCATTGCACTCTTGCAATCTCTTCAGTAACTTGTCTCTCCACTTCCATTTATTTTGAATTCAAAATAAATGGAAGTGGAGAGACAAGTTACTGAAGAGATTGCAAGAGTGCAATGAAATTATTTAACAAA
>NC_068982.1:69632032-69638078 GCF_001194135.2 Octopus bimaculoides | reverse complement strand
GAAGAAAAAAAAAGAAAATGAAAAAAGCAAATAAAACGAAGCTATGGCTTAATCAGCCAAAGGAGTAAATATAAACAACTGAATGCTTGTCAGTGATTGGTTGAAATTATCGAAATAAGACAATTTTTTACATGAAATAAATTCGAATACAAAAATATTTTTCTGTTCTATAACACAAAATAGATAAGTATACGAAGTTTGAAAGTCTTTCGGTACCAAAAACACTACGTAAAACATTAATGAAAAATGTGGCCCCCGTTTAAAAAAAAATCCAACATCAGTGAATGTTTCCTTCACTGTTTCCTATATCAGAATCGATGGTTTCTTGAACGGGCGTGTGACTGGCTGCCACTTACGCACCATTGAAAAAGACCAAAAGCACTGAAATACATCTGGCACTCTCGCTGGCCGCTGCTGAGATGAATTTTGGTCTCTTTCCGATATTTATTGTGTTTTTAATACAGCAAGCCCATAAGATATGTTATTTCAGGTCAAACTGACCTTTCGGCAGTGTGTGTGCATTGAGTATGATACATAGATGGCTTTTCCATTTAATACTACCTCAGTTACGTACACCGGAAAGTTATAATAGTTTCGAACATAGGCACCAGGCCAGAAATTTAGTGGGAGCAGAACAGTCGACTGGCATCGGTGGGATTAGAACTTGGAACATAAAAGGCTGTTGTAACGGTTCTGCGAAAACCACAGTCGTATACAGGTGTTTCTAATACATATACAAGGCTCAAATTTTAGAGGGACGAGGCTTGATCAATTAAATTACCCCAGGACTTGACTTGTACATTATTCCATGGACATCAGAGGAATGAAAGAAAGCTCCACTTTGACGGCGTTTGGACTTCAAACGTAAAGATACTGCGCAAATATTACAAAACATTTTCAAAACATTTTCACTCCCCATCAAATAATATAACAACGGTTAAAGAACATTTTGATCTCATTCGATAATTAAGTAATAGCGGTAGCTAGATAGTTGAATGATCTCCCTTGCAAGAAAGCTCTTGGAGTAACCTCCCTTCTCTAAATTTCTCGAAAGCATCAATGTCACGAGACGTGATTCTTAATTATTCAAGAAGCTTGGCGTTTCTCTTTGAAGTTTCTAGAATGTCTAGCGTTCCATTAATAAAAACAGCTTGCTAACCCAGCTTTTCGATTAGACTTAGAGCCATTCACGACGTTGCTATGTCCGTCTATTTCTCTACGTTTCATGACTGAAGGTCACTATTTCGCAGAGGTTACTACATTCAACCAGTTTATACAATTTGATTCCATGTATTATCATCGATAGAAGAATCAAATATATTTTTATGTAGTCAATGTCCAGATCGGATCTATTTTAAAACGGGGGCCACATTTTTCATTAATGTTTTACGTAGTGTTTTTGGTACGGAAAGACTTTCAAACTTCGTATACTTATCTATTTTGTGTTATAGAACAGAAAAATATTTTTGTATTCGAATTTATTTCATGTAAAAAATTGTCTTATTTCGATAATTTCAACCAATCACTGACAAGTATTCAGTTGTTTATATTTACTCCTTTGGCTGATTAAGCGATGTAAAGCGTATTTAATCTCCATACCTTCGTTTTATTTGCTTTTTTCATTTTAAATTTGCTTTAACCCTAACCCTAACCCTAACCCTAAGGTTAGGGTTAGGGTTAGGGTTAATTGTTTCAGAATCGTTTGTTTATGTAGTCGGCACTTAATGTATATCGGCTGAATGGACGTCAGTGATTGGTTGAAATTACAGAAATACTACAACTTTAACATGGAATAACTTATGGATTTCTTTTTTTTTTAAGAAGACTAAGAGAAAAAGATGTTTTATATGACACATTCTACCAGTGTTCCAAGTTTCAAAGTGTTTCGTTAATGAAAAATGTGGCCCCCGTTTTAAAAAAGATCCCCTTTTACTGTCTATATATTACACTACTAAGTCAAAGATATTCAAGAGTTGTCTCTCATATCTTCTGAAACCACTACCATATTACTTTCAAATTTTCAGACAGCGTCTGCAATTTCAGGGTCGCTGGTTAGACAATTGCATCGACCCCAGTGTTCGTTCAATTGGGACTTATTTCATCAACCATGAAGGAATGAAATGTAAAGATGGACGAAATGCCGCTAAGCATTTTACCCAGCGTTCCAATGACACAGCCAGCTTGCCGCCTTACAACTACAGTAATGCCTCTATATACGAGTTAATTTGTTCCTGGAGACCGCTCGGAGAGCGAAAACTCGTTAAGCAGAGCAATAATTTCTCATAATAGCAATGTTAGAAATCGTAATTCGTTCCCAGAAAAATATTTTACCAATAAAATTTATAATTCTCGCAAATATATGGCAATAAAACAACAGTAGAATGTAAAGAATAAAGAGAAAAACAACTAGTTTTAAATCTCTGAGCGAGAAATATGTAGTACCAGTACCGTACAGTAAAGTCTATTTGCCAACGTAATGTAGCAGTCCTACACAGGACGATGTTACTGCTTTTAAGCCTCGGGAAAACATCTTTTCCAACTGTGTCCGTATACTGTGAGCGTATACTCTTTACGAGATCAGCGACTGTGTGTCGCTTTAAAAGGATATACTCTGAGCAAGGTCGAGTGGCTGCCATCTCTAGCTGGTGATTGTTCTGTACCGAGGAATAGAAATAACCCAGAAACCATTACTCTGCAGGTATTTCTAAGACTAGAAAGGGAGCAATAGACTCCTTTGCTCACAGTATACGAACACAGACCATGTGTTGGTAGCCAGCTGGAAAAGATGTTTACCTGGGGCTAAAAAGTAGTAACATCGACCTGCGTATGACTGCCACATTGTGTTGGCAAATAGACTTTAATGTAAAGAATATTTAATGTAAAGTAAAATGAATGTCAAGGTCATTTATAATAAAAAATATTATTATTATAATCGTTTTCCAAATCACTTTCACTCGCACTAGATTCGCGCACACCATCATTTGTAGACGCGATCACCGATTCACAAACACTGGTAGATGGACTTGCAGATATTTTTTTATTTTTTTAACAAGTCCAGAGTTGTTTGCTTAGAAGCTTTGTTTCACTCTCTATAAATTTCTCAGTAACACACAGAAGCATTTGTTATGGTAGTAGAAACTTTTGCACTTCGTTCAAAATTTGCATCTTGTGCTTGAAAAATAAAACTCGTAAACCCGGAGTTTCGTAAAGCGGGTCCTCGTAAAATGAGGCATTACTGTATCTACCATATTGACCGCTAATGGTATAATGTTTCAAGTGCTATTGTGACAAGTAACGGACATGTTCGAATGGCCCAGTACTTGACAGGCACTATATTTTATCGATCCAGATATGGATAAAAGACAGTTTATCGTGCTGAGAATTGATTTCGTGACGTATAGGGCAGTAACTAAATACTAGAAGGTACTTTATGCGACATGTTTATTAGTCGCTTATTATCGACATTTTACCAACGCTACTTATAAATATTTATAGTTTACTTATTTATTTATTCATTATTTATTTATTTATTTATTTATTTATTAACTAGCATACCCGTGTCATCAAAAATGCCGACAATTTTATTAATGATAGAAAATGGCGCATTAGCACAAAGGGAGAGACCGTTGATAAATGTCAGCAACAGAGACGGTTGTAACGTCTCGGTTGGAAATATCATTCACAAGATACATGTGGGGATGGGGCACGTGCGTGCATGTATGTATGCATGTATACGCACACACACACACATATATGTTCATATGCATACATAGAGGCACATATACATATATAAATACACATACACACATGTATATATATATAATCATACATGCATTACATACAGGATGGCCGTCCTCTCGTGACCGAGGAAAACCATTACTGACCTTTAGGAACATTGTGCGCTCAAGACTACCTTATCCTTTACACTTGTGGCTTCGTTGGTGACTAACGAGCCCTGCTCTTGACAAACATACACGACTGCAAACATTGCAGGCCATACTTTCCCCATTCGTTGCACTAGCAATACGTTTTCGAGCAGCACGCTTAAATTCTTCATGAAGAATGCATGCTCTTTCAAAGGTATCGACTCCCTCCTTTACATGTTTCCTCCATCCATGGCGATGACAAGCATTACTCTCCCAGTAAGCTTCCCGCATTTCACATGCCATAATGAGAACTTTACACAATCCTTAAATCGCAGTCTTGGCTTCTGCCGAGGTCGCTTTCCACTAACAAGTTCCCCATATAGCATCTGTTTAGGGATCTTGCTATCATTCATTCTAACAAGGTGTCCAGTTGTACACCATTGCCTCACTACTCAGGATATTGGCTTTCCTCAGGACCTGTGTATCTGGAGTTTTTGAGGTCCAGCCAACATTCAGAATGTATCTCAAACATCTCTGATGGAGGCGTTCAAGGACCATTACATGACGTTTGTAAACAGTCTATGTCTCACATGAGTAAAGGAGCGATGTCAGTACATATGCACGGTACACAGCAATTTTTGTTCGCCTTGTGATGTCATGTTGGGACCAGACATAAGACTCAAGAGACCTGAAGGAATCAGTTGCTCTCTGCATCCTGAAAGATATTTCATCATCCAGGAAACAAGAACGGCTGAGTGTGCTGCCCAGGTAGGTAAACTTGTCTACCACATTCAGTATTGTTCCTTCAACCAAGGTAGCTGGTTCCACATATGGGTTTCCTGATGTAGGCTAGAACATTACAACAGTCATGTCCAGGTTAATGCTGAGTCCAAGTGCCTTGCAAGAAGCAGAAATATGATTCACAAGTAGTTGCATATCATCCGCTGTATGAGTGATTAAGTCACTCTCAATCATCTGCATAAAGGAGGTCACGAATAAGAGACTGGAAAACTTTTGAATTGGCAAGAAATCGACGTAGGTTAAAAAAATGGCCAAAATATCGATGCCTAACATATATCCCAGGAGAGCTGTCCACAGCAAAAGCATGAGTAAGAGTAGCAGCAAAATACAATGAAAGGAGAATTGGGGCAATGATGACACCCTGCTTGACCCCAGTCTCTACTGGAATGGGTCTCGCCATGCCACCACCAACACTGACCCAAGCCTCCATCCCATCATGAAATGATTTGATTATAGATACAAAGTAATCCAGACAACCAAGTTTGCCAAGTATTTTCCATAGGGAGGCCCTATTCACAGTATCAAAGGTCTTAGTTAAATCAATGAATACCTGGACAAGATCCATATTCTGCTCATAGCACTTCTCCTGCATCTGTCTCACTGTAAAAATCATATCCATCGGAAACGACATTGAGATTTAGATGGGACATCATTTACAAAACACCCATTCAGGAGGGTAAGAAGAATATTTGCCAGAACCTTGCCAACAGCTGATAGTAGAGTTATATCTCTGTAGTTGCCACACTCTACTCTGGCTCTCTTTCCTTTATAGAGAGGAAGAATAATCGCATCCTTCCAGTCCTTAAGCATCGCACCATCCCTCCAGATTACACTAATAAGTTCATGAAGGGACTGTGATGTGGTCACCACCAAATTGCAGGCCCTCAGCACAAATACCATCTTCGGCGTCTGATTACATACATGCATACATACATACATACATATGGAAGCCTTCTTTCAGTTTCCATCTATCAAATCTACTAACAAGGCTTTGGTCGGCCCAACGATATAGTAGAAAACTATATATATAAAAGGTGAAGTATATTGCCACTTAAATGTGGCTGACCCCTAGGGGTGGATGTTACTGTTGCTTTTAGCCCCAGGAGGACATCTCCTCCAGCTGGCTTATCGACACACTTCTGTGTCCTGTTTGTTTTGCCAAGGGAAGTTATCCCTCTCATCGTGATCTGTAGCACGAACGGACCCGGGTTTCAGGGTTATTTCCCTTCGTCAGCGTCCGATAGCCACCGATCTGCGATGAGAGAGATAAATTCTTGGCAACCTTATGTATCTTTTTCCAGTGAAATTATTCACTGATATCGAAAAAGTGAAAACAAGCAATGTTAATTCTCTAAATTAGGTATTAACAGTAACTGCAC
>NC_068982.1:69630061-69631572 GCF_001194135.2 Octopus bimaculoides | reverse complement strand
ATATATATATATATATATAGGGATATATATATGTATATATATGTGTGTGTGTGTGTATATATATATATATATATATATTATTATTATTATTATTATTATCATTATTATTATTATTATTATTAAACCTCTGAGCGTGATGTAAACAGTAGCAATACGGAATCGTAACAAATAATTGCCAACAATGAGTGGCGTCCTATACGGGACAGTGCTACTGACGTTTATAGCCCCAGGAAGACATCTCTTCCAGAATGTGTGTCGTTAGCCAGCTGGAAGAGATGTCTTCTTGGAACTATAAACGTCAGTACCACTGTCCCGTGGTAGGCAGGTAGGTAAGTAGGTAGGGAGGTAGGGAGGTAGGAAGGGAGGTAGGGAGGTAGGGAGGTAGGTAGGTAGGTAGGTAGGCAGATAGGTAGGTAGGTAGGTAGGTATACATGCATGCATGCATGTATGTATGATTTTTCTTTGAGTTTTAAAAAAAAATTTAATATAGGAATAAAACATGAGGCGTTCTCGTATGCGAGACAGCTGCATCACACCATTAAAAAAAAAATCAACGAAGGAGACGTTTAGAAAATAGAATTTAAAATTTAAGAGCTGTGCTTTTGTTAGGATTAAGTTTTAGAGTATATTTATTAGGGTTAAAGTAAAAGTATTTCGACAAAATTGTTTAGGAATAAACTATGTTTACTGAAATACGGCAAATATGCGTCTGGTGCGAAGTTAACTACTTACATTGCATTTTATAATCAGTTTAAAACATTGTATTTCTTTCAAATAACGTTTATTTAAAATACAAATAAAATCTAATGGTTTACATACGTTTAGTTTAAACATTTTCTCAACTTTGATATTTAGACGCTCAGTTTTTTTAGCCATAAAGGAAAATAACTCTGCTGATAAGTTATATCTAATTACTTCCCTTAGATTGTTAAATTTTGACTTACCTATAGCTTGTTCGAGTGCAGAAGACGAAGAGACCGTGAGAGTGGAAGAAAACATAAAAGAATAACAAACGGGGCGGAATAAGATCGTGTAACAAAAGAAAGACGAAAAAAAAAAAGCGGAAAATGGGATGTGTCACAAATGAAATTTTTGTCAAACGTTCAACGGCTCGGAAATACGTAACTGCCCAAATTCCACGAAATGCCAGAACAAATACCAAAACCCGGATATATTTTGACCTGATAAAGTCGGTCAGGCTGTACTAAAGTATACATTTGGCATATTATTAAAACACGTCATCAGGTGAGAAACAGCCTTGAGATTAATAATAACTAAAAACTTAGCGATATACGTATATATATATATATATATATATATATATACGTCCCCCTCTTTCTCCCCCCATACCCACCTTCCCCCTCTCTCAATCCACCTTCCCTCTCTTATACCCACCCTCTCTCCTCTCTTCCTCTCTTTCTCTCCCCTCCCATACCCATTTTCCCCCTCTCTTACATCCACCTTCTCCTTCCCCCTTCATCGTCAACACCCCCTCATAAGCTCATCCCACC
>NC_068982.1:69626085-69627550 GCF_001194135.2 Octopus bimaculoides | reverse complement strand
ATATATATGTGTATGTATGTATGTGTATATATTTGTGTGTCTGTGTCTGTCCCACCACCACCACCACCAGCATCGCTTGACAACCGATGGTGGTGTGTTTACGTCCCTGTAACTTAGCGGTTCAGCAAAAGAGACCGATAGAATAAGTACTAGGCTTCCAAAGAATAAGTCCTGGGGTCGATTTGCTCAACTAAAAGGCGGTGCTCCAGCATGGCCACAGTCAAATGACTGAAGCAATTAAAAGAGTAAAGCGAGTAAAGAGTATATATATATATATATATCAAAATAAGCAGCAAGGATATCCAGAGGTAATGCAGTACGATCGTTTCATGCAACTCCATTTAATTGAACAACGTAATCATTGCATCAATTTAAAAATGCAGAGCAATCCTCAGCTACACAGAGACATAGAATGTAATTAAATTAGAACAGATGGACACAGTATAATTGTACCTAAAATCTCCAAGAACTTAAGGAGACAGACAGAGAAAATCTTGCTTTAGTCACACCATGGGATATTAGGATGTGGTTCTTGTTAATAAGTAATAATATCGCACTAAGATTTTACCCAAATTATTCTTTCATTGATATACTTATGTATTGATTTCGCCAAACAAGTTCACATTAGTTAACTTTCTCACTTCTTTTTATGATGCTCTATTACATAGCTGTTAGTCTCTAACTTTTGACCCCTGTGATATGGATCATCCCATTAAACTCACTCCACAACATCTTACCCTCGCTATTTCCCCCAGTAAAATTGAAATAGGATGTAACTCTTATAACCTGTGGAAATTATTCCTGAAAGTGACTTTCTTTACCATAAGATGTAATCCCATGGATTATGGATATAACCTTGGAATTGATGTTTTTACCATTCCTTACTGTTTCTATTATGTTATTATTTCATTTTATTTTATTATTTTACCTTACTTCCTCATATGTTAGATTCATAACATTACAATCTCTCTGATGAAGCTTTGGGGCTCAGTCATTGTCCAACCCCTGTCCAATGTTTGTTCAACATTTGTAAAATCCCTGCATATTACTGGCATGATGAAGAAAGCTTGGCAAATTGGGCTTTGTTGTTGTTGGCTCTCCGTCGCTTATGACGTCAAGGGTTCCAGTCAATCCTATCAACGGAACAGCCTGCTCATGAAATTAACGTGCAAGTGGCTGAGCACTCCACAGACACGTGTACCCTTAACGTAGTTCTCGGGGATATTCAGCATGACACAGTGTGACAAGGCTGACCCTTTGAATTACAGGCACAACAGAAACAGTAAATAAGAGTGAGAGAAAGTTGTGGTGGAAGAGTACAGCAGGGTTCGCCACCATCCCCTGCCGGAGCCTCGTGGAGCTTTAGGTGATTTCGCTCAATAAACACTCACAACGCCCAGTCTGGGAATCGAAACCGCGATCCTATGACCGCGAGTCCGCTGCCCTAACCACTGGGCCATTGTGC
>NC_068982.1:69623602-69624969 GCF_001194135.2 Octopus bimaculoides | reverse complement strand
GGCGTGTTTACGTCCCCATAACATTGCAGTTCAGCAAAAGTGACCAACAGAATAAGTACCAGGCTTACAAAGAATAAGTCCTGGGGTCGAATTGTTTGACTAAAGGCGGTGCTCCAGCATGGCCGCAATCAAATGACTGAAACACGTAAAAGATAAAAGAAAACAAACGAGGCATGTATTTACATACGCACGCATCCACACACACACACACACACACATATACAAAGGGCTTCTTTCAATTTCCGTCTACCAAATCCACTCACAAGGCTTTGGTCGACCTGAGACTATAGTAGAAGACACTTGCCCAAGGTACCATGCATTGGAACCGAAAGTGGAATCATGCGGTTGGGAAGAAAGCTTCTTACCACACAGTCACAAAATATATATCGTCAGTTGCTCATATATCTGAAACATGCTCTAAAACATTACAGCAGTAATATATTTAGGAGGTCGATTGTTATGGCTGGTCAGAGAGTGACCATTGGCTGGTTTGTACCTATAAAGTGCTCAACTGTATAGGCGACTCGTCAGGTTATAATGGCCAGAGGCACATAACCTCACTAGAACTGGGGAGAGGAAAACGTCATGGTGAGTTAGTTTTGTAAACAAAAAATATGTTTGGAATGACCCTGCAGGTATGGTTTCAGGCAGGACTGGGTTGTCTCCATTACATCAGTTCCCACTATAACAGTTCACAAAGTTGGTGGTGTGCTCCTATTTGATGAATTGAGAATTCCAAGCTTGCAAAAATAAACGTTTTTCTTGCGGACATTGACTAAATGCTTCTTTTCTGAAGTTTAAAAGGTCCCCGGACCAAGTGAATTTTTCAGGATTCTTGTTCTCTTTGCCAAGCAAAGCTTAGATCGTTTGTCCCCATTGATATATGACCCTAGTTTTTCGAGACGCGTCCATTTAATTATGTATGGCATTTCCTCCTCTTTTAAATGCCAAACATGGCTAGCTAAGGACAAGATATTGCTTCTTTCCGGTATCCTAAAGGTGGGACCTAAGGTTACTCAGATGCTACTTAAAGAGGCAGCATGGTGGAACCAACATATTTCCAAGTCTGTACATTGGATGTGTTACAGCTCCTGTTGTTTCTTTCGCTAACTCTGCTACTGTCAACTCCCCCATCCAGCACAAAGCAACATTTGAGGACCGATTTCTGGGACTGCTACATTATGCACATTAAAGTACTGCTACTGAATATCTCACTTTGAAAAATTTAGAATTAATAATGTTTCTATTTATTAGATCAGTAACTGTGTGTCACTTTGCAAATTATATATTTTCGAACGGGAATTCAGCAGTGTCATCTAGCCAAGCAGCTATTCTGTGCTGATAAAGGGCAATAACCCCAAAATAGG
>NC_068982.1:69621591-69622504 GCF_001194135.2 Octopus bimaculoides | reverse complement strand
ATATATACAGAGAGAGAGAGAGAGAGAGAGAGAAAGAAAGACAGACAGACATGGAAAGAGAGAGAGAGATTGATAATACGAAACTCACAGTCACTCAGTCACTTTTCTAAATGTTTGATTGATTTATGTGTGTGCAGTGTATGGTGAGGAATAGAGTACATAGAGAGTTCATATGGGTGTGTATGCACGTGTACATATGTGTGCCTGTAAGAGAGTGAGAGACAGAAGGTATGTTATTTGAACTTGATATATCACTTCCATACAGCAGTATTGATCACATCCTAAAACACGTGTGTTTGGCATACATAATTTACATGAAATAAGTTACCATGAGAAAGACACATCAAGATAATCAGACAAAATGATTGGAAAATATCCAGGTTAAACCAGGCAATATACTAAACAGAAAATCTTCAGTCGCACTTAGTAGAGCATAACTTGGAAAATTTTGTTACCATACTGAAAACATAGATTTGTTATTTTTCTTTCTTTAAATTACATAGTGTTTAGTCACGGTATATTTGTTCAGGCACATGTTTTTGTGAATGTATGTCTGCAATGATGTTATGGTACAATGCTCGGCATAACTACAGGGTTTTACCCCCCAGAATTTTGAGCAAAGTCTGGGGGATAAAACCCTGTAGTTATGCCCAATGCTCATTCAATTATTCATGTGCTTGTACTTCTCGTTTCTTAAAAATAGTCATGATTGAAAAATAATAAAAAAACACTGATCGTCTTACAAAACCTGTCAAGAAAACTGAATTTTATTTGTTTGCTTTGTTACATTTGTGTCATTCCCACATTTTGTCTAAAACTCCGGGAAAATGTAACGTCTTTTATGTGAAAATATTTTATATGTCTTTTACTCATGGACCTAGGAAGAAGGGGTGCAAGCGCACCTAAATATATA
>NC_068982.1:69615560-69620980 GCF_001194135.2 Octopus bimaculoides | reverse complement strand
CCCCCCCCCCCCCTTGAAATTAGCTTTCTTCTCAATAAACAAAACCGAAATAAATTTTGAATAACAATAAGACCTTGCTTGTAAAAACATTTGGACCTGGGTTTGCAGCCCCTAAGCAAATTTCATTCTAGAGCCAGTACTTTTACTTGTTTCAATTGTTCGACTGTGGTAATACCCGACTGTCTTTGAAGAGTTTGATTCAACACCACATTTTGCTTTTAGATCTAGCACTTTATTTTATTGTTCTCAATTGAGGAAAATAATAATTTATCAAAAATCTGAAAGTGTTCCATTGAACAATCTGAAATTTAAATTTTAATTTACATATTTCATTTGTAAGAGTTTTCATGAAACCAAGAATACATATTTAATTATCTTTTTTCTTTTTTCTTTTGCTTTGGATGAAGGGACAAGCTCATTGTCTATCTGAAATTTAAATTTTAATTTACATCATTCATTTGTAAGATTTTTCATGAAACCAGGAATACACATTGGGTTTTTTTTCTTGTTCTCTTTTTTGGCATGGATGAAGAGATAAGCCCATTGTCGTGGCAGGTCTTCAAAGACTGATAAGATCGACGAAATTAATGTTGCTTTTGAATAGTTTCAAGTTGAAGCAAGCAGGGAAAACATGGGCAAGGAAAGTAAAGACTGAATGTCTTGATGAGGGAGAGATTAAATATGAGTGATGAGAGGAGTAGAGAGCTTTGGTTGCGTGTGGTGCATGGAGATGTATGTGTCTAACAGGATGATTTCAGTCACTTGCCTGGCTGTCTCTGATGGTCAGTGGTGAAGAACATATACTGTCATGGCAGTAGCATTGCGAGAGTGTGTGCTGCACAGGCAGCCTTTGAGTGTACACACAGCATACACAGTCTTACACTGCAGACTCAAAAGTGCCACCTCCATACAAAACTAACCCTATGCCCACCTTAGCTATGCTGTTGTGTCATAGGTGGTGCTCCAGCTAGTCAACTAGGGTTTATGAGATGAAAATCTCATATAGTATATGGTTGTGTGATTGGTAGTTGAGAAAAAAAAAGAGCGATTGATTGATCAGTGCAAGGGTAGTGATGAGTTGGTGGGAGGTGAGAAAGAGATCAAAAGAGTTTGGAGTATCTGAGTTAGTAATCAAGGTCGTTTATTGTATAGAATTGAGGATTGCAAAAGATATGATTTCTGGGGAAATGGCACCAATGTAGAATGAGTGCAAGACCAAGAAAGTAATTGTGAGCATCAAAGTTGCCAAGAATTATGATTTCAAAGAGGTACAGAAAGAAATATAGTTGAATAATTGTTGGTGGTTGGAGGAGTTTGAAGCATAATAGAAGAAAATACAACTATCCTTGTTTATCATGGGGGTTTCAGATTCAGTCTCACTGTGCAGGACCATGGGCAAGTGTCTCCTACAATAGGTGTGGGCTGACCAAACACTTGTGAGTGGATTTGGTAGATGGAAACTGAAAGAAGCCAGTCCTATATATATATATATATATATATATATATATATATATATATATGTATGTATATATCTGTGTGTGTGTGTCTTTGAGTCTGTGTTTGTCCCTTCTTTCACTGCTTGACAACCAGCATTGGTGTGTTTACATCTCCATAACTTAGCAGTTCGGCAAAAGAGACCAATAGAATAAGTACTCGGCTTAGAAAAAATAAGTCATGGGATCAATTTGTTTCACGAAAACCCTTCAAGGTGGTGCTCCAGCATGGCCACAGTCAAATGACTGAAACAAGTAAAAGAATAAAAGAATAGTGAGAAATGACTCATCTCCACACTTTATAAATTGATCGAATGATATATTCATTGATATCAAACTCATAGTCAACAGCTAAAATATGTACCACCAAAAGTTCATGACCTCTGTTTGGAGGTAGGAAAACATATGCAGTGGTTTCTTGGTTGTTTCAGAGAACAGCTAAATGACCACTTAATTAACCCTTAAGCACTGAAACTGGCCATGTACAGCTAAACTATCCTACCTGTTTTATGTTCAAACTGACCAGATCTGGCCTCTCGTGCCTACCCTACAATGTCATTCTGAAAAATGATCACATCAAAATCTCGAAACTACAAAATCCTGCATGATTAATTCAAAAGAATGTGATTAACTAAGCATTACATTTGATAGAAAAATCAGAATGTTAAAAGGTTAAGCATCTACATGATTTCCCAACAAGTGAACTTTTGGTAAATTGAGGTAATATAACACTCCAGATAGTTTTTCACTAGCTACTCACGAATTTTGACTGCAATTTCTGTCCTAATTAGATCAAAAGCTCCACCAAAAATCATGGACCAATTGAATCTGATAAATTTGCCTTCTCTAACTGACTTCAATTGACATGTAAACCATATCTTCTATCTTTAATCTGTTTCAGTCATTAGACTGTGACCATGCTGGGGCACCATCTTGATGAAATTTTAGTAAAATAATTCGACCCCAGGAATTGATTTTTTTTTCTGATCCTGGTACTTATTATATTGGTCTCATTATGCCAAACCACTAAGTTACAGTGATATAAACAAACCAATACCAGTTGTCAAGCAGTGGTGGGGGACTAACACAGGTACAAAGACACAAACAAACACACACACACACACACACACACACACACACACACACATAGATATAAATATATATATGACAGGTTTCTTTCAGTTTCCATCTACCAAATCCACTCATAAAGCTTTGATTGCCTGAGAGTATAGTAGAAGACACATTCCCAATGCGTCATGCACTGGGACTGAACCTAGAACCAATTTTCAAATCTATGTAAATTCTATATTGAATATGTGGTGTGAAAATTTCTTACTAGGAGGTCAATGCATTTATTGTTAGTATCTTTATACACATATAGAAATGAATTGTTTTAGACACTTCACCACAATATGCTATTTACAATTTCATGAAAATGAATTTCGAAGAAATTAGATGTGCTAGAGTTTTTTTTTATTTGATTTTATATTCATATCATAAAACAGAAATTGTAAATGACATACTTATGGTGAAGTGTGTAAAACAATTCACTTCTATATGTGTATAAAGGATATTAAACAATAAAGAGATGAAACATCCTGGTAAGAAATTCACACGATACTTCCTAAATATAATATACACAGATTTGCAAATTTCTACTTCATATGGCTCACATGTCAATTGAAGTAGGTTAGAGAAGTGGTTGTGTATATATATATATATGTGTGTGTGTGTATATATATATGTGTGTGTGTGTATGTATGCATATATGTGTTTGTGTCTGTGTTTGTCCCCCTATCAGCGCTTGACAACCGGTGCTGGTGTGTTTATGTCTCCGTAATGGCAGTTCAACAAAAGAAACCGATAAAAAAGGTACTAGGCTTAAAATACATGTCCTTGGGTCGATTTGTTTAACTTAAAAGCCCTTCAAGGTAATACTCCAGCAAGGCCACAGTCAAATGACTGAAGCAAGTAAATGTGTGTGTGTGTATAGATATATATACATGCCAGTTTGGGTAAAGGACATTAAATGATGATAATAGTGATGATGATTTCTTTTTCTTATTATTATGATACAGGTACAGGCATAGCTGTGTGGTAAGAAGATTGCTTCCCAACCACATGGTTCCAGGTACAGTCCCACTACATGGCACCTTGGGCAGGTATCTTCTACTATAGCCTTGGGCTGATCAAAGCTTAGTGAGTGGATTTGGTTGACACAAACTGAAAAAAGCCTGTCCTATGTGTGTGTCTGTGTGTGCATGTGTGTGTGGTTGTGTCTATGTTTATCCCCCATCACTGCTTGACAACCAGTGTTGGTTTGTTTACATCCCAGTAACTTAGCAGATCAACAAAAAAACTGAAAGAATAAGTACCAGGCTTTAAAATATAAGTACTGGTGTCAATCCATTCAACTAAATCCTCTTCAAGATGATGCCCCAGTATGGCCACAGTCTAATGACTGAAACAATTAAAAGATAAAAGATATATGCAGTATGTATGGTGATTCTGTTGTAGCAAGGAGAGCCTCGTAACAGGCACATATATGTGCAACAACACTGCTTCCACCTGCAAATCACTAGTAGATATATTAGATCTAGAGAAATCATTACCGGTAGACTCTTAGGTGAATAGAGAGACATATACTGTGTTTTAAAAAATGTGAGTTGGAGCCATGGGAAAATCACAACAATAAGTCGTCTAGCAGATTAAAAGAAAGATCAACAATCCCAATCCCACAAGATTGATACATAAATAGTAGAAGTCTTTATGCCCAAGCAAACCTGTCTATACTGTTGATTAACAGAGGAAAAAAACTTGGTCAAGTGCCTTATGTCTTCCTGTCACATCTAAGAAATTATAAATCAAAAAATTAAAAGAAAAATAACAGGTGTGTCTCAAATCAGAGTGCATGATACATACCACTTGAATATGGTTACAGTCTCAAGACATACCTATACTTTTGTGCATTTAGAATAATCTTCCAGGACTGGCATTTCCACCTGCCCTAATTTTACACACCCACATACACATATACATATCTATATGCCAAAACAGACATGAGAGCGTGACACATTCTGATGATCTCTCAGATTCTGTCAACCTGTCCAATCCAAGCCAGTAGAGAAGATAGGTGTGTATATACATAGACAGACAGACAGACTTACAGATATACAAATATGTATATACATATGTATATCTGCTGAGAACCCAGTAAGGTTTCAAAATCGATTAAGGCTGTTCATCATTTTTTCAATCTACAGAGAAATAGCCAAATCAGCCCTGGTTATATATCTGCTACACAGGTTATATTATATTATATCATACCTTGATACTGTGTGGATTGTGATCTCCCCCCTCCCCCGATACTAAAGTGTTGAAACTTATGGCATGCAAATTAGTAGAAACAGTTCTCTGTAGGTACTGGAATTGCTGATTATATATATAAGCAGATTGGCTGCTTCTTTCTCTGCGATTGGTCAAATTGATGTAGACACCTCTTATGAGAAGCCAGTAAGGTTTGAAAATCAATTAAGGTTTTTTATCAATCTATGGAGAAATAGCTAAATCTTTTCATCTGCCCTCTTTATATATATGTACTACACAGGTCACACACACACACACATACACACACACACACATATATATATATTTAATCTTATATATATATCAGATATATATATATTTAATCTTATATATATATCATCGTTTAACGTCCGCTTTCCATGCTAGCATGGGTTGGACGATTTGACTGAGGACTGGTGAAACCGGATGGCAACACCAGGCTCCAATCTAATTTGGCAGAGTTTCTACAGCTGGATGCCCTTATGTATATATATATATATATATATAAATTTAATAATAGGATGAATTCTTTTACAAGAATTTATCAAGTAGCTAGCGTGAAAAATTTATATATATATATAT
>NC_068982.1:69604164-69613796 GCF_001194135.2 Octopus bimaculoides | reverse complement strand
TTATGAGGTTTTTTCACGCTAACTACTTGATAAATTCTTATAAAGTTTTTATCCTAAAATTATATATATATATATATATATATATATATATGTAAAACACTTATCATAATCATGGATTACAGTATCATATTGTTACTGTTATCAATATTACTGGGTCCCCAAAACATTTGGAGTATTGTTATATCCTCTTCTTATTGATATCTAAAAGCCTCTGTTCCAAAGTGAATACAATAAACAGCTTCTACTGTGTGTGAGAAGTAATTTGGATTAAAAAAGATGCTCAATCATCAAATTGTCCTCAGACAAAGCCTACTTGGACTTGAAGGGAAATGGGAAAAATATGCTGACTTTCCAGACTGGTGCAAAACTATCCATATTTTATCAATATGAAAGGCCAAAGACCAGATATTGCTCCATGGTCAAAATCTGGTGCCAGAGTCATTTTGGTTGAGTTGAGAGTCCCTTATGAGAGCTGAGTAGAGGAACAACACCAATTCAAAATGAGAAAGTATGATGACTGGTGAAAGAACTAACAAAGTTAGTTGCACTGTAAAGGTGGTAGAAGTTGATGCATGGGATTTGTTGAAGCATCCATTTGTCAACTACAACTACAAGGTCAAGGGTCACCACAAAAAAATAGCAACAATGAAACACCTTTCAGAGACAATTGAAAAGAGCTTGATGTATGTATGGGCAAAAGGGAATGACAGATGGAACTGAAAGGGATACAGTAATCACTAAGCATAGGAGGATGGAAACCCAGTTTGAGAAGTTCAAGTGGAGATCAGTGTAGCTGAGCAATAAGCTCACCCAAAGTTTTGAGATCAAACAACACTGAAGGTGGCATTTAAATAACAGCAGGAGGACACCTAGGGGTCACTACCTAAGTGGGCCCTGCTCCTTTAAGAGTGTCATCGTCATCATTATTTAATGTCTCCTTTCCATGCTGGCATGTATTGGATGGTTTGACAGGAACTGGCAAGCCAAAGGCTCTGCCTAGCTCTACTCTCTGCTTTGGCATGGTTTCTGCAGTTGAATGTCCTTCCTTAAGCCAACCACTTTACAGTGTGTAGTGGATGATTTTTAAGTGACATCAACACTAGCAGGATCACCAAGTAACTTGCAAGACAATGACCCTGCTCCACAGGGAGTGGGAGTCATATTGAGGGAGGTGGGTTTGTGCCAGTTGGATGAGAGGTTAAAGTATAATAGTGGGATAGAGATAGGTGGCTTGCTGTAGAGGAGATACCTGGCTACCTCAGTTGGAAAACAAAGGAGAGAAAGGGAGATAAGGTACAGTAGGGGATGAATATAAGTGTGATGGTACAGAGGATTGGTCAGGGTGAGTGGTCAGTGGGATGGAGGGGAAGTTTGATAAGAATGTGAGGGGAATAGTTAGAGGTAGGTTAGGGGTGAATGTAGCAAGTGCTTGTGAGAGATATAGGAATGGCTTGAAGGGAGTGGGAATTATGGTACATATGTGAGGGCATTGAGAGTAATAGCTGATAAGAGAGGTGTTAAGGGTGGAGTATAGCAGGGAGGAGAGGACAATGACTGAAGACACAGAAAGGAAGTGATGATATATATCATCATCATCATCATTTAACGTCCATTTTTCCTTATGTGCATGAATCAGATGACCCATACATATGCAAATATGATATTGCTGCATGTCTTTGCACAACAATATTTGGGCAATATTGATGTCATGTTTATGTATCCTGTAAGCAATAGCCATTAACTTAGTTGTTTTTTTTATGGTGAAGATCAGCAATAACAGGAAAGGATAAGTAACAGACAGGGTATCTAGCTAGAGAATACAGCTCATTTAGAACCATCACATGATGTCAAGACAAGGGTATGCAAACACACATACATATGTGTATTTCACAAAGAGCTTTTTGTTGTTTTAATTATAATGTGCGTGTGTGTCTTGTATATCACTCTATGTAAAAAACTGGTATAACTGGAACACAACCATGGATTTACAATATAGAATGGTGATGAACTATAACCTTGGACCCTGCCACAAGAATACGTGGAGTTCTTTACTAATCTAAACAATATTGTTAACCTGGTGTACTAACAGAGAGCTTATA
This sequence comes from Octopus bimaculoides, assembly GCF_001194135.2. Classification (NCBI taxonomy): domain Eukaryota; kingdom Metazoa; phylum Mollusca; class Cephalopoda; order Octopoda; family Octopodidae; genus Octopus; species Octopus bimaculoides. Next base: position 69,611,697 of record NC_068982.1, on the reverse strand, counting down.
ATTTTTCCCAGATTGGTAATCCCTCACAAATAACTCTGTTTTATATATACATATCATTCCTTCTACTTCGATCACTTCAAAAATGTAACTGCACATGATTGTTGGCAATGCTTTTCCTCCTTTATCTTGGACTCTCCTATTTTTCCTGTTTCTAAAGAAGAGCTATGCTTGAAACGTAAAGCTACTACTCTTTTCTTTCTCTGAGCGCCCTATTAATACATTGCTTGTGCTACGTCCACATATTCATTTGTTTTTCGTTTTCTTTTTCTTTATGCTTTTTTTGAATTGACTATATAATGACACCCTGGTCTTGCACCATTTCCACTCTACCTGTCATTTGCTACAACATCTGTCAGTGTTCAGACTGTCTCTGTACAGGGGCCACCCCTACTCCCACCTTTGCTATGAACAGGAATTAATCTTCTTTCTTCATACTTTTGCCACACATGGGCTCAACTCACCTCCTCTCTTCATCTGACACCAACCTCACCTCCTCTCGTCATTTGACACTGATCCCACATGGATTCCCATTCACCTCCCACACCCTCCACCTATATATCTGCTTACCGCCCACCTTGGTACCCTCACCCACATGCACTACTATACACACCCATACACACTATTCAACTCATCCCTCACTTCACCATTACACACCCACTCACACCTTCCCACTCCATACACACCTCTCAGTACCCACACAACACACCATCATCCACACACACAATCTTCAATAGTGTCACGACACATACCACTATATGAACAGCCACACACATTGTTTAACTCAGTACACACATCACACACATCATGCACAATCCAACACCCACACAAGCACATAATACCTGAACACAAACAATATATACACATACACAATATGCATGAACACATGCAACACATATAGACAAATGATAACTTTCAACCACATATATACACTATACACATGCACACTATTTGGTCACAGTGACACACATACATACACATGTGTGCATACCATGTGTGAAAGCACACATAAACTGCTACACACAACACACATGAAACTCATTCACCTGCATTCACACATACACTCACACACACATGCTTGTGCACCTCCTCCTGTTGGGATCACTATGAATTAACTCCCCTTCATTCAACCTCTCTTCTTTATTATCTCCCTTTCATTTAACCTTTTTTTTCCAATCATCTACCATGTTGGAACACTGAACTCAACACATGTTTTTTCAATCTCTATTTATTTCCTCTTAATCCTCTCTGTCAAAGAGCATAGGCTTAAAACGTAAAAGACTTTTCCTTTTTTTCCTGAGTATCAAACTAATACATTTGCTTGTTCCAACACTTGTCTTTGTCTTTGTTTTTGTATAAATCTGAACTATATATATACACACACACAAAACAGGTTTCTCTCAGTCTCTGACAACCAAATCCACATACCAAGGTTTTGGTTGGCCTGGGGCTATAGTCGAAGACTTCTGATCAAGGAGTTGTACTGTGAAATTGAACCAAAGGCCACACAGTTTGGAAGCTAGCATTTCAACCACACAATCAGATCTGTGCCTATTGGCTGTACCTTAAAGTATGATAACAGTTTGAGAACAATGCAGAGCATTGATGAAACTGCTTGTAGAAAAATATGTTGGGAATAACTGACCCAGTATTCAGTGCAAAAGGTTTTAGAATGTCTTGAGGTGTTGTTCTGGGTGTTTGAGTAAAGTATGGCAAAGGTGCAATTTACCAATCCACTCTCCCTTTATCTTCTAATGGTTTCATCCAAGAAATAGCCAAACTAATGATTATAATAGCCTGTTTTCTTTTAGTGTACACATAAAGAAAGAAGACAATCTATTTATATACAGCTTCTATAGAAAACAAAGAGTTTGTCAAGCTCCTTGTTAATTTCTCATTCCTTTACCCCTCTGTGACCATTTAAAGTTGGCTATGATTAACAATAACCTTTAGGAGAGAAATTAAAAAATTTAATTGGAAGGAAAAACAAAACCTAATAAAAAAAAGACTAAACTAATGATGAAAATTAGTCATACAGCCAGCAGCCAAATTAATCTCAGCTACTCTATCTAAAAATAAATATTAATTACTAGGCTTGCATTCCAAAGAGATGTACAAGTGTTTAGGAATTAACATTACAGACATTCCACAACAGCAATAAGAACTTCTGAAACCAACCAGGAACTTTTAGCTAAGTAGTCTTTAGTGCAAAGAATGAAAAATATCTCACAAATTTCACAACTTTATCATCATCATTGTTTTTATACCCACTTTACTTTGCTTGCATGGGTTAGAAAGAGTTTAGTGAAGCAGACTTTCTACCTTTGAATGCCCTTCCTGTTTCCAAGCAGGGTAATATTTCCCCATGGCCAGAAATGTTTTTCACAGAATATTGGAAATGGATACACTTGACAGTAACATTCATTTACAACTATCACAATCATGTCAAGACACACACATACACATACACATACACACACACACACACACACACACACACACACACACAAATATAGACACAGGCATGGCTGTGTGGTAGGAAGCTTGCTTCCCAACCACATGATCCCAGGTTCAGTCCCACTGTATGACACCTTGGGCAAGTGTCTTCTATTATAGCCTTGCAATTTTTCTGGTAGAAGATAAATAAGGATCAACATTTAAAAAGTATTCAGTATAATTCTAGCTGAAGTTTGAAAATGAATTTTAGACTAGATTTGCAAATAATATACTGAGTGTTTAGTCCTGAGTGTTTAGTAGTATAGGTAGACTCACTGTTACAGCTTGTTATTAGTTTCAATTCCTAGCTGGAGACATTTTATTTGGTGCCTTTGACCCTTATGCAACGTAAGTTTCTATTTATTTTGAAATTAATCAAGAATTCAGTTGCATTGATTAAAACAACTGACACCATCATTTAATATCCATTTTCTATGCTGGCATGGGTTAGATGGTTTTGACAGGAGCTGGTGAGCTAGAGGTCTACTTTCGTATGGTTTCTATGGCTAGATGCCCTTCCTAATGCCAACCACTTTACTGAGTGAACTGAGTACATTTTACATGTCACCAAGTAACTTGCAAGGCAAGATCCCTCAACTGGAGGTGGAGTAATAATGTAGGAGGGGTCTTTATGCCAGGTGATGAGGCTAAAGTATGATACAGAGACAAGAATAGATAGTGCTATCCCTCTACCATACTTTAGCCTCAATACCTTAACTGGTATTTGGTTGACAGTTGTAACTTAAATATAAACACTATAAAAGTAAACATTTTGTGTCATAGGCAATAAAACAGTCTCAAAAGGATCTGTATAAAAAATTTAGCGATTGTCAATATCACATTCCATTTCCTCTCTTTATAAATCTTGTTTTTCTCTGATAAGACATTAATAAAAACTCATACCAGAATTTGGCACTTTGATGTTGATTCAGTAGTTTTTTGCGGGCTTTTTTCTAATATCATCTTTTAACATCACACATGAGTGAAACGAGATTTGTTGGGGCAAATTTTCTATGTTTGGATGTCTTGCCTGTTGCTAACCCACACTTGTTTCTAAGTAAAGTAATATTTTCCCATGGCCAGACATGTTTTTCACAGAAGACTGGAAACAAAACAACATCATGCTTATTTACAACCACCTCATGATGTCCAGATCAACACACACACACACATAATCATCATCATTTACTGTCTGTTTTCCATGCTGGCATGGGTTGGATGGTTTGATAGGTGCTGGCAAAGCTAGAGATGGCACCAAGCTCCATTGTCTGTTCTGGCATGGTTTCCGCAGTTGGATACCCTTCCTAACACCAACCTCCACACAAAGTGTATTGGGCACTTTTTACATGGTACCAGCACTAGTATCAATTCTGCCTTGGTGGGAAGGTCTTCTTGAATACAGCAAGGCACCAGATGTCTTGGCCCTCCTTTGTGAGGCTCAGTGTCTTGAGATTGGTCTTCAGCACTTTGTCCCAGTCTTCCTGGATCTCCTTACATCCACTTTAAGTGATTGGTGCTTCTATACACAACTCTCTACATCCATACATATCACATGACCAAACCATCACAGTCTTCTCTCTTGCACACTGCATCTAATTCCTCTTGTGCCTAACTTTTTCTCTCAGTACACTAGCACTGTCATTGCACATTCAGTAGAATATACCACCAGCTTCATTCTTCTCTAGCCTTTACATGTCCTCTGCATACAGGGCCCACATCTCACTACATCACACACACACAACAGGCTTCTTTCAGTTTCCGTCTACCAAATCCATTCACTACACCAGTGGCCCCCAAACTTTTTTATTCATGGCACACCTTACAAGTTGTCAAAATATTTTGGCGCACTTTGTACATAAATTCTAAAATTTATTCAAAAGGGGTTTTATATATATTAGCATAGCATAAACTAGAAAAGTAATATACAGATAATTAAAAATACAGAAAAACTGCATGTACTTACCCTTTATTCAATATTTGAAGCAAAGTTATCAATGAGAAACATGCGCTTGATGTTTTTTAGAAAGGTTTTCAATATTGGGACATATTTGAGAAAGACAAACCCTCATTTCTTTTTTGATGCAATGGAGCTTCTCTCTTTTTTTGGATTTGATGTTATTGAAGGTTAAAAATCCCAACTCACATAAATATGATGTGGAAAACTGCATCAAAACGGATAAAGCCTTTTTTGTTACTGTGGTGTATTCTCCAAAATATATCAATAGGTAACTCAGCATACTTGATTTTAAGTCTACGATTACTGTATATAGATGTAAATTTCTCTTCTCATATTTTCAGACCAATATTAGATGGCACTTTATGAAGGGATTCAAACCCGATCATACTCTTTCTGTGTTCAATGACGAAAAATAAAAGTTTATGTTTTCTTCCAGATTTGTCGAATGTTCAAATACAACAGGAATCATTTCTTTTTTGCAGCTTTTACATATTAAGGGAAATATTTCAAAGTTACCACCTTCAGCTCAATTTTTCCAAATTACATTTTTTAAAAATGAAACCAGCTTATCTGTCAAAGTGAAAATGTTTTCATCTCTACCTTGCATACTTGTATTGACGCTATTAAGTTGTGCAAATATCTCTGTTAAATACTCCAGTTTGGAAACCCAAAATGAACATTGTAGATATTCCAAGAAGCAGTCATATTTTTCTTCTTTGAAAAATGCATGCAATTCCTTCTGGAGTTCATATCTGTGATGTAGCACCTTACCTTTTGAAAGCCATCTGACATTTGTGTGCATGTGTTGAGAATCCATATCAACACATATTTGTTCAAATAAGCAACACTTCAATGGCCTGCTTTTAATATAATTAACCATTTCAACAACTTGGTATAATACTTGCTTTAACTCAATAGGTATTGTTTTTGAAACTAGTACCTCCCTATGTAGGAAGCAATGAGTATGTATGACATTAGGATTTTGCTGTTGTACAAGAGATACAAAACCTTTAATAGAGCCCATCATAGATAGTGCCCCATGAATTCCAGGATAAACTCTATTTCTCGAGGTAGGCAGATAAATGGCAAAAATATGAGTGGCATTTCTTCACAACAAAACAATGGATTTATGATTTAGTTACCATGAATAAAGTGAATAAATGTAAGTAATTGTGCTTTGTTGCTAATACCAGTTGATTCGGCAACCTGTAGAGCAAATTCTGAGTTCTGAAGTTTGTTCAGTACATTTTCCTCTATATCAGCAGATAAATCCATAATTCTCCTTTGGATTGTATTATTTGAGAGTGGAATCTTGCTTGTTTCTTGCTCGGCTTCATCACCTAATATGGTTTTAACCATCTTTCTACAAGCGGGTAAGATAATCAACTCGGCTAAAGTATGCAGTTTAGTTTGTAGTGCAATCATTTTGGCCATCTCAATAGATGCAACTTGAACCTTTTCAGAAGCATTCATCCTTTTTCCAAAATAGTTTCTTTGTTTAGATTGCTGTTCTAGCAGTCTTTGGAATGAATTCGAATCTTTACATTGAAGATGTGTGTTTGGTTGTAAAATGTTGTTTCAACTTGCTGGGCAACATGCTGTCATTAGACATCTTTTCACCACAAACAACACACAGCAGAAGAGGTTGATCCTTGTTGCTAGATCAATGAAACCCAAACTTTAAATAGCTATTGCAGTATTTACAATTGGGTCAAGCTTTCGTGTTATTATCACTATGCTTAATTGCTTTTGACGAACATTCACTTTCAGATTCATAATCGACACGGTTATGTTCTTCTTACCAAACTTTTCCATTTTATGGGTAATTTAGTCTGTTAATATGAATTGGCTCGCACAAAGAGCACAGATTACCAACAGAGTCAAACTGAGACAAGTGACCAGTGAGCTGTGAAAAGTGGCAGCAAGTCATATTATCGGACTCTTTGAGAAGTCTTTCAAAATTAATTGAAAAGATGAAAATTCTCACCACTATATGAATGAAAAAATTGAAATACAGCTACAATACGTAAAGACATATTAAAAAGATTTAGTTCAACATCGTATACTTTAGTCCAATAGTTTATTTTCACATTCATTATTGAGATGAAAACTGCTGAGGCTACAACCGAAATAAATTGAAACAGTCGTGCACTCAATATGTTCACAAGACATCATTTTCAAGGATGGATTGATTCTAATTTAGTTCTTATCCCTAGGAAATTTCAGATTAAAAATTAAATAACACAGTCATACCATAATTAGCCTAAATGAATTGAATGACACATCACCTCTCGTTCTTAGTTTAGAACTTAGTATTCAGTTTTTTTGCCACTTTGACATTAATATATGAACTTTCTTGTGAATTTCGGTTTGTATTTTTCATATTTTGAAATATAATCTTACTTTTTTGAGGTGCACCTAATTATATCTTGCAGTGCACCATGGCGCATGGTTTGGGAACCACTGCACCAGGCTTTGATTAGCCTGAAGCTATAATAGCAGACACTTGCCTAATGTGCCACACAGTGGAATTGACACGAGACCACATGGTAGGAAAGCAAGCTACTTATCAACACTTCCATGCCTGCACCTAGTTTCTATCAGATTAGAAAAACAAAAAACAAAAATGCTTTAACATTGTATCAAGGCAAATGTCCTTATCTTAGGAACATTTGTCACAGATAGAGTATGAAGTCAATAGACAAATAAGTACCTGTAAAGAAAACATTTTAGATGCAGCTAGAAGGTTTAAATAAATTGGCAAATGTTCATTAGAGTGCAAAGACTGCTTGCTGCCTTGCCAAGGTCAACTTTGCTTTTCATGCTTTGAGGAGAGGAGAGGGGTCAATAAATAGGTACTAATCAAAGCTGGTGGATTAGCAGAACTGTAAGAATGTCGGACCAGATGTATCATGATATTTCTCCCACATTCTAAATTCAAATCCAGCTATTGTCTACTCCGCAGCCTGTGCGGTTACGCCCCAGCACTCCCAGCCTATACAGCTAGGGCAGACAGTCTGCACCACCAGATACGCTACTATACAGGCATAGCCTTCTCCCTTGACAAAAAAAAAAAAAAAATG
>NC_068982.1:69589316-69604154 GCF_001194135.2 Octopus bimaculoides | reverse complement strand
AAACAGAAACTCTAGTATTGATCATATGTAGTTTCAAATTTTGGCACAGGGTCAGCAATTTTTACGAGAGGGATTAAGTCGATTACATCGACCCCAGAGCTCAAACGGTATTTATTGTATTCACCACGAAAGGACAAACGGTAAAGTTGGTGGATCTATTTCAAAACAGGGGCACCAGTTTTCATTCATGTTTTATCTAGTGTTTTTGGTACCGAAAGACTTTCAAACTTCGTATACTTATCTATTTTGTGTTATAGAACAGAAAAAAATTTTGTATTCGAATTTATTTCATGTAAAAAATTGTCCTATTTCGATAATTTCTACTAATCACTGACGTCTATTCAGTTAAAAACAGTTAGCGCTGTAACGGTGTATATCGTATTAATCCCCTAACCCTAACTCTAACTAGACTGTTAACCCTAACCCTAAAACTAGAATCCGAACTCTAAAATTGTTACACAGCGTAATTTATTATATAAACAATATATGCGTATAAATTACGATTAAACCGGATGAAATATGTCACAGGGAATAACATTTTTATGACCGCCCAGCAGTAACTCTATTCAGCTGAATAAACGTCAGTGATTGGTTGAAATTACAGAAATACGACAACTTTAACATGGAATAACTTGCGATGTACGTTTTTTTGTTAAGAAGACTAAGAGTAAAAGATGTTTTATATGACACATTCTACCAGTGTCCCAAGTTTCAAAGTGTTTCGTTAAGAAAATACTGGTGCCCCCGTTTTGAAATAGATCCAAGTTGATCTCGGCGATATGTGAACTCAACGTAAGGAATGCTGCTAAGCATTTTGTTCGACGCGCTAACGATTTTGCCCGCTTGCCGCCCACGCATTGGTCAGATATGACTATCAGTATTTCGTTTTATTTCATATATGACTATCAATATTTCCTTCACATCGCGATTATTTTGCAGGGAGTAGCTCTAATTACTTCACATAGCGGTTATAGAAACAAAAATGTTCCTAGTACTGAAATCAATTTAGCTACTCCACAATATAAATAGGTATGTATATTTGTGTCTATGTATGTTGATAGAGTTAGTTTGCACCAATCAGAATGAGAAGCTAAACATTTTAAATTTTATAGTACAAAAAAAAACTAAAAGAAAAGAGTAACAGCTTAAAAGGTACTTAATAAGTTAAACAGACAAAAAAAGAAACAAACAAACAAAATCTCAAAAATAACTTCCAACAGAGAATGTAGTAAGCCTGCTAATCATGCCACTGAATAGGTGAAGAGAAACCAGGTTGAATATCATAAGTGATTTTCAGTAGGTTATGAAACAGAAAGAAATCGCGCTGTGTGTGTGTGCTGGCTGATAGAGAGATTTCACCGTCTCTTCCAACGTAAACAACTCTCAAGGACATCAGTGAATATTTTAGATAACCTAGATTGTTTATTTACTTTCAGTACAATCGTTATACACGCGCACACATCTTTCTGTTTATTTTCTACTCGTTTCACGCCATGCTGGAGCACCGCGTTAAAGAGTTTTAGTCGGCTGATACGACCCCAGTACTTATTTTTAAAAAAAAGTATTGGGGTACTACTAAAGCAGCGCGGACCCGAACGCGCAGTCGCGCTAGCTAGTCTTGAGTGGTCGATCCTAACCCTAACCCGCGTGTGCAAATGAATGTGTTTAGGGTTAGGGTTAGGATCGACCACTGACGACTAACTAGCGCGGACGCGCGACTGCGCGTTCGGGTACGCGCTGCTTTAGTAGTACAAAGTATTGGTACTTAATTCAAATAATTAAACCGTTCTTTGTTGTTCCAGCATGGCGGAAACTTTTAGGGGTTTCATCCAGAGGTTGTCACCTCACTGGAGCACCAAACAATGGTTTCTTTTTTAAGTGGTGGGGAGAGAAAATAGATGTACATTGATAAATAAAAGTTTCAGCCAGAGGCTGTGGCCATACTGGAGCACCAGATAATGGCTTCTTTCTTTTTTTTTTATGTAAGAGGGAGAGAAAATAAAAGTACAGTAAGTAGAAGTTTCAGCGTGAGACTAACCGCATCAAATAGTTTAATTCTTTTTTATTATTATTAAGTAGGGAAGTACATTGTTAAGTTAATGTTTAACCCATTGTTATGTAATTTATCTCATTGATGCCGACCTAATAAAATAATACTTTATTCATTGTAAGAGACTTGTTAAGTCGATAGACAAGCGTATATTATTAGTAGAATGAATGGACATTCATTATATATTTTATTTGTTTGAGTCCTGGGACTACGGCCATGCTGGGACATCGCCTTCAGTCGGACAAGTCGCCCACGTACATATTTTAAAGTTTGGTATTTTTGTATCGTTTCTTTTGCTGAAAGGCTAAAATACGGGGACATAAATAAACTAACACCCGTGAGGGTCACTAACACACATTTGACATACGACAGGTTTCCACATAATTCACACACAAAGTACTCGTCGACACGCGGCTATAGTAGAAAGCATTTGTCCAAGGTGCCGTGCAGTGAGACTGAATTCGAAACCATGTGGTTTGCAAAGCGAGCAGCACAACCACACATTTGCTTGTTTTTGTTTTTTTTAACCTTTTCTTGGATTAACAGTTTTTAACAATTAAAATTTTCAAGAACTTACGAGACAAACTAAACGAATATTTAATATTACATTACATTAGATATGCAAAATTTTTTTGAAAAACTTGAAAGAAAAGTGGGTTGGATCAAATGTTTTTAAATATACCTTAGTTTAATAATAATAATAATAATAATATACAATGAAATTCAATAACTGACATTTTCATTCGTAATTCTATATATGTTTAAAGCTTGAAAGTAATGTGTTTTTAAATCTATTTTTATAGTCAATATTTATTGATCGTCTCAAGTATAGCTGGTGTTATTAAACAAAACATGTTTTGAATTTGTGTATGCGAAGACCACTTTCAATTTATAATTACTTTAACTTCAAATTATATTCCGAGGGAAAGCTGAAAAGTTCATAGACTGGCTATGAAGGAGTGATGCTAGAAATGTAAAAACTTGCATGTATTAATTTCAGTGCTTCTTAATAACTGCATTTTCAGGGAAAACTGACATCTGATTGTTCAAAGAAGACATCAAAAGTAACTAGTATAGCGACTTCTCTTGGGATGGGAGGAGCGACAAAATTTGCCATGGTGGTATTATCAAGTACCTGCAGAAAAAGAATTTCGCTCTGCTCAAGCTTTATCAACAGTGCAAAAGTGAGGAGCTGAATTTAGGAGATGAAGGGAGAGTCTCGAAAATGACCCAAGGTCTGGACGTCCTGCAACTGCCACCACTAATGAAAACAATGCTATTAGTTTATCCCATGACAATTGAGAATATTCTGCACAATGAACTGGATATGACGATGGTTTCTGCTTGATGGGTGCCACGTCTTCTAACACCTAATCAAAAGCACACCAAATTGAACACATCATGGGAAAATCTGATATTGTTTGAAGCAGATCCAGTTGGTTTGCCTGAACATTTCTTAACCTGGATGAGTGTTGGATTCATCACTAATCCCAGGTTGAGACAATACACGTGGTGGAAACACCCCTCCTCACTAGCTCTGAAAACAGCCAAGATCATTTCAATTGCAGGGAAGGTGATAGCCCGTTTTTTTTTTTGCAAAAGGGATTGTTTATTGACTATCTTCAAAAGGGCCACTGCTAGCACAGTTTTGAAAGACTACCAAGACCAAACACCCAGGAAAACTTATGAAAGGGGTCTTGATTTATGAGGACAATGTTCCAGCACACAAGTCCTTAGTTTCAATGGATTCTGTGCATGACTGTGGATTTGAACTGATTCTTCAGCTTTTGCCCCACATGAAAAATTCTCCATATTTTTCCCCAACATGAAAAATCAAAGTTGGGAACAAGTATCACAGCAATGAAGACATCCTATTTGCTACTGATGACTTTTTTGACCAACAGTATGAAAGCTTTCTTCACCCATGGGATCCAAGCACTGCAACACCGATGGAAGAAGTGTGTGGACCACAAGGGTGACTATGTTGAAAAATAAACCTCATTTGGTCCCATTGAGAGCATCTTGGTCAGCCTATAAACTTTTTAGCCAACCCTCATATATTACTATTAGGCTGGAAAGAAAGTCCTGTCACATTTTTGACATGATCACTGAGAGTATTTTTTAACACTTTGCAATAGACACACCAAACAAATCTGGTTCATTACAGCTGGAGTTTGTGAACTGGGTTTTACCACATACACACACACACACTTTGTTTCCCAATAAAACTATTACACTGTAACAAAACTTTAATTTCGTCATTTGTCAGTAAGTGTTATTTCCTATTCCTTCCTACCTAGAAATCAAAGGAAATGACAACTATTTCCTTCAAACCTTGCTTTTGTGAGTTGGACATCAATGTTTTGAAACTGACCTATTTTTCCATTACACTTCAGGCAAATTCAGCACTGAATCACTGAAGCAGAAATATTGTTGTAGCAAATATTCTGCTCAATACTATATATTTGCTTGACTTTAACCACTTGAGCATGTCCTCAGTGGCTGACAATATGTGCATCTCTGACCATGAGCAGTGGGGAAGCATCATCATAGCCACATGTTGGGAAGGATTCTCTGGGTTTTGAATAAATGTAACAAAAGCAAAGTTTGAAGGAAATATCAGCCATTTTTCACACTTTCTAGGAGTAAGTAAATAGGAAATGAAAAAAAAAAAAAAGGCATCAGAGGGGTGGCACATACCCTGTGCACATATAGTGTGGCTTACAATGTGTTCCTTACCTATGCTTTCTAATTGAACTGATTTTTTTTTTTTTATAGATACTCTGGTGAAATTAAGTATCACCATTATATATAATCTGGTGAAATTAAATCAACTTGTAAGTAAATGGAACCCTCAAATTCATCACTGTACACACACACACAGTTGCATATGTATGCATGCATGTATCCACCCACACGTGTCTATGTGCATAGATATACCCTGATCTATACATAGATGAGGGTCGATTCATATGAAAAAGAAAGTGAACAAAACGAAATACTTATAGAAAACATTGCATTGAATTTGAGAAGCGTTTCACCATTATAGGTATTTATACTCCGGTGAAATTTTAAGAAATGAATTCATAAACAAATGCATTCCTCAAATCCATCACTGTACACACAACCAAATTTTCATCACCTCCAGCCACTCACCCAATGAGAATTTCTGTATAATTTGGTGAAAATTCATTCAGCCATTTTCCACACACACAGACAAAGACAAGTGATTACAAAACCTTACTTTCGCTCATGCACACAGGGTACTAACAGTTGCTACCCAAGGACAAAAATAGTGTTACACAGTGTTATTAATAAAGTTCATTTAAGATAAAAAAATAATTATTAAAAAATAGACAAAAAGAAAGAGACCAAAAGCATTTTACTAAAAATGGTTTTAATTTATTGATATGACAAAAAAGAAAAAAAATACTGAATATAGACATTCATACAATTTCTATAACAGCAACTACCGATGTGCATCACAGCCCGGAACGAGACTTTATGAAACACATCTGTTGTTCGTACACTTCCGCACCACAAGGGAGGTCACTGTTATACATAACACTGTCTACATACTGGGTGGATTATAAATGGGTCTATTTATATAATATGTACATGATGATAAAGCTTTTTATGAGCCACCCTGTGTAAGTCATACATACACACACACACACACACATATATATATATGTATATATATATATATATGTACTTCTGGATAATTAGGAAACAATGTTTATAATAAAATTTAATGTCACTTGAAATATTTTTCATAGAAACAATTTTTGATTCACAATTAAAAAAAAAACCCTTCATTTTCTGGAATCTTCATCTTTGGCATTAAAAACCTAAAAGGCTAGCATATGCATACATGTAATATATTTATATATTTACACTTTATATTGGAATCACAGCCTACAATTATGACAGTGGGAGAAGATATAAGCAAAGTGTTGTTATTTACACTGTACGACATAAACAATGACATCCCTTCTGGTGCAAAAGTGTATGAGCATCACACATCCAGCCACCAGCAGAAAGAGGCAAGGCTTACCAATCACAAGATTATATAGAGACAAGCATTTTCTTAATCTATAAATAATAACCTACTAAATACTCAGATCTTACATATTGATTTTTGCTTTTCTAAAAGCACGACCTAATGCTGCGAAAACTTGGAAAAAGCTGGCGAAAATAATATCAGATCATGTTTTACTAAGCAAGTTAATAAAATAACAATGTAACAGAAATTGCTTAGGAAAATCTAAAATGATAGATAAAACTATGTAAAATTCTTTTGTGGATAGGGGAAGAGAAAAAAAAATGGTTAGATGTTTAGATTTCCCCTAAGTGTCACTCTACTAAACCATTTCAACTCTAGTTTTTAAATAGGCCATATCTGCTTTAAACTGGCTAGATCAAGCCTCTCAAACCTAGTCTATAATGCCATTCTAAAATTAGACAATCACATCATTAAAATCTCAAAGTTATGAGAATGCATGATTAATTCAAAACAATGTGAATAAATAAGCATTACATTTTACTGAGAAATCTGTGAATGCTAAAGGGCTAAAAGAAAGATCACAACAGATATTTTAGAATCAGAAAAAGAAAAAAAAATGGAATGGTGAAGCCTGTAATGCCTGGTCTTCAGTCTGTTCGTTCACAACTGTCCCAAGGCTACATAATTTGTAGGCCTGGACAGAACATGAAACATACCAACAGAAAATGCCATACAACCCATCACTACAGGTCAGTGTGCAGTATGAAGTGGCTCTATCTGTCAGGTAGAGACATGGTAAAACTGGAGCAACAGAATCTGTGGCCCATACCAAGTAATGTGGCTAGCTACCTGTGTGCCATAAGACTTTTTGATCAGAGATGATCACTGAGTTATAAGAAACATCTATTGTGTTGAATAAGATATATTTAAATTTAACTCTTGAGGTAATATATTAATTATATCACCAGGAATTTATGGTTTGGGAGAAATTTAAGAAAGAAGATTTACAATACATAAATAAATAGGTATGAGGAGGAGAGTGAGCTTTACAACTAAAGTATTTAAAAAAAAAATTCATCCTTAGCTGTTATTAAAAAGACTTTATTGTATAATGCTGAAACAGGTTTTTCACAAAAATATATCTTTAAAGAGAACACAAATAGAGTTAACTTTTGTTTCACTGGGTAGCAATGACCAATGCACCAAGACCAAATGCTGCAAATACGAATCCTCTCCACAATCTGTCTTCTTGGACTTGTTCAGGGAAAAAGTCAGAGAAATTATCCTGAAAAGAAAAGAAAACAAAACAAAAAAATGATTAATGTTTTTCATCTAGGTGCAAGGACAGCAATTTTGAGCAGGGAGGAAAGGGCATTATTCCCACTCTTCTAAATGTGAGTAACCATACAACTGTTCTACAAGAACCTCCTTATCATTCTTCCCCCATCCCTTCTTTCATACATTAATCCCTCATCTCAGAAAATGCCATCCTAAGCTTTGTGGCCTTACTGGCTGCATGGCATTCTCACTAGAGCCAATGGCATAAAAAAAAGTACGTAGTACACGCTGTAAAGTGGTTGGCATTAGGAAGGACATCTAGTCATATAAACGGTGCCAAAGTAGACGCTGGAATAGGATGTGACCAACTGACCCATCAGATCCTGCCAAACCATCCAATCCAAGCCAGTATAGAACATAGATGTTAAATGATGATGATAATGGTGACAGTACTTGCTTGGTATTTAATCTTATTCTCTGAAATGAAAGATAAAGCTGACTGACATAATTTAAACTCAGAATGTAAGAAATCATAAAAAAATATGGCAAAGCATTTTCTCTGATGTTCAAATGATTCTGCTAAACCATCATCATAATACATTAATATAATTATAATCCTTCCCACATTAGGCACAAGGCCTGAAACTAGTTGATAACATCAACTCCAGTACTTGACTGGTACTTTATTAAATTGACCCCGAAAAGAGGAAAGGCCTCAGTGAGATTTGAACTCAGAAAGTAAAAATGTCAGAAGAAATGCTGCTAAGCATTTTGACTACCACACTATTCTTCCTGCTCACAGTCTTAATAACAGTAATAAAAAGCTCAGTTTATCTTTTATTAAAATACTTCAACTTCATGAAAGAACTAAGGAACAAGAAAAAAAATTTAAAAAATAAAAATAACTGCTTGGGTGCAATCTAAATGACTCGGACCAGGAGCAAGCACAGAGCCTCAACTTTTGGATACACAACCAAAAATGTAATCGGCTCAACTAAACACCCAATCCTTTTAAGTTAATTATGCTCCTTTGTTTAACATCTAATTTTCCATGACAGAATGGGTTTGGATAGGGAATTATTTTGAGGTAACTGGATGCACTACCCGCTGTCAATCCTTACCTGCTTTTGGGAAATGGATTTTTTTTTTTAATATTCTAGAAGTCTATGAAAGCTCAAAGCAACTGGTCAAAATGTCAATATCACCAGCTAACTCAAGTAATGACACATTTGAAATTATAAACATTCATGCACTAACATACACATTAAATATACACACACAAGTGTAGGTGTGGTTGTGTGTTTAAGAACTTTGCTTCCAAACCACATAGTTTTAGGTGGAGTCCCATTGCATGGCACCTTGGGCCAGTGTTTCGCACCATAATCTCAGGCCAATCTCTGTTAGTGGATTTGGTAGGTGGAAACTGAAAAAGGCATGTCATATATGTGTGCACGTGTGTCTTTGGGTTGACATTGCATGAAAGTCATACAGTGTCATCCATTTCCAATATTCTACAATAACATGTCTGGCCATGGGGCAACATTACCTTGCCTGGAAACAGGTAAGTGTTGGTGACAGGAGGGAATTCAGCCACAGAAAATCTGACCCGATAAACTCCATCCAACCTTTGTAAGATGGAAAAGTATATGTTAAAACAATGATGATGATATACATGATGGGCTTCCTGTTGCTTCTCTCTACCAAAATATTTCATAAGGTATCACAGAGAAGGTCCAATCCCCAAACTGTAGTCAATACCAAGAAAATCTGTTTCTATTAAGAGAGATCATAGTTGTACTATCAGCCATGCTTAACAACATTCAAGTAACAAACTACAGGAATAACAATAATTATCCTGATTTGTAGTAATTCAGTAACAGGATGCCATAATACATGGTTAGTATTCTAATCGGCTATAAGCACTCATTTAGATAAACTAAAAAAAAATATATAAACAATTTTCATGAAGCCCTAGACTACAGTCAGCTTTAGTATTTCATAATTTAGTTCTAAGTGCACATACATATTCAGCATATTAGGTAAATAGGGTGTGATAAGATCTTGGCAAGAGAATTTTAATAGGTAGGATAGACCAAGGCATTAAACACTGTATTTTTACTAACAATTGAATTGATTAGATTCATGAGAACAATGGAAGACTAGTTACAAAGAACATAATACTACCATTTGGGTCAACAAAACAAGTTTCAAATGTCACGTTTTTGTACATGTGTGTGTTTACATATATCATCATTTAAATCATTTAATGTCCATGTTCCATACTAGCATACACACACTAATCCCATTTTTAAAAAAACCATATTTCTGTTCAAGTCTTCTGCCTTTAATAATTCATGAGGAGCATATAGCATTGAGAGGATCCAAGCAGTAACATATCTATTCAACAACCCATTTTGACAGATTTGAATGTTAAATATCTGACCACTATCATTTTTCACCACCAGTGAATGCTTTTTCCATTTAGGTATGTGTATTTATAACATGATACAACGATGTAAGAGGACTGAGACACTAATGTTTCAGCCATGTGTTTTCTCAGTTGAAGTTATCCCACAACCAGACAAAACAACTTGCTAATACATGCAGCTGTCTGCTACATGGAGTACACATAGAACAGTGAAAATTCTGTTGCTGTTTCTATTAATTTGAATACAATGAAAAATTTCAGAAAATAAATTAACATGAAATTTTAATAGGATTATGTTGAGATATTGTCAGATACCCTTCCTGTTGCAAGCCTTCACCTGTTCCTAGATAAGATAATATTTTTCTACGGCCCACCTGTATGACAGTGAACCTCATTTTACAAAAATGTGATGACAAAATAAAGAGACACTAACACCCAACCACATCCACGCACCCATATGTAGACATAAACCCACACCCACCACACTTGAAACTTGAGCAAATGTTTTGCTAAGAAAGAGAAACCACAATCATCTTATGATCAGAAGTACTTTGATATGCTCATGATTCTGCCAGGTCACCACAGCCTTAAAAATTCTCATAATAATAGATCACAATGTTGAATACCAATAATAATTTCTAAAAGCTACTAGTTTATCAAATTGTATTCAACTTTAAAATCTTTTACAAACCCAACCATCAAATAATTGTTTTCAATGGTGGAACTTGAAGTACATAAATCTATAATACCACGTAAATATTGGTAGAAAAAGTTGAAGGCTACTTGTGGGACATGAAACCAGGTTTGTAAATGTGACAGGTGCTCTACCATTGGACAAAGCAACCCTTTGGAATTTCTTTTGTAAATGGTACGGTTAACAGCAAGATTACTGAAGCTCAGTTACTCACAATCTCGGCTGCAATGACGATTATTCCAGAAAATTGTTCAAATAAAAGGGTATAAAATAGTTAATAACCATAATCCTATAGGCTGTTCAGATATCCCAAAAGACTTCATGCAATATCTAGGTGAGTCAGTTTAGTAGAAACCATTCCTGTCTCTGATATACAAACTAAACCCTAGAAGTTAACAGAACAGGATATTGTACAAAGCTATCTCTGCTTATAAACTTATCTTCATGATTTAATATCCTTGTTCCATGCTGGCATGGGTTGCATGGTTTGTCAGGATCTGATGGACCCAAAAATCACATAACGTATTGCTATACGAAATCCACCCGTGGTAAATGGACAGGCACTTGAGAAGTTTCACGATTCTGGACACAACATACAGGAGATAGTCTTGTCGTTGAATTACTGATCTATCCCCATCAGTATCTGTTATACAACAGATGCTAATGGGGATATAACAGGCTCTACACCGTTGGTGACAATGCACTTCCAATTCTTTCTTAATTGGCCCAAATCGTTTGATTAAATCACTTTCCTAAATGAAACAAATGTGGACAACTTGTTCCGAAACAACTCCGAATGGGGAACAGTTCTCAAAAATAACCCCCAATTGTTTTCCTCCAAAATTCCCATGTCCTCGGAGTCTACATAGTCAAGGTATATTTGTAGATGACTTCATTAAAAAAACATCCACTTTCTTCAAAGTTAAGATGAATTGAAGTGAACTCCGGTGAATCTCCCCCCCCCCAAAAAAAACTTTCTATATTCGGAATCGATATGATATAACACATATTCGTTGAAAATTTCATTAAAAAAATATCCATTTTTCTGAAAGTTATGATTATCCAAAGTCGGGGGGTAGGGACAGAAATTTGGGTAAATTTTCAGATTAACACCCGCAAGATTTTCACTAGGGTGTTAGAGTTAGGGAATTCCGTCCCTAACCCTAACACCCTAGTGAAAATCGTGCGGGTGTTAATCTGAAAATTTACCGAAATCTGTAAGAGGCTAATGCAGTTTCGCACCTCTCCTTGAAAAGTGCATTAAATTTTTTTTCTTTTTTCAGATTCCTACGTTTTAGATGTCGGAGATTACGAATATGCAATTTTTTTTTAATGCATTTCTCAAGGAGAGATGCGAAACTGCATTAGCCCTATCTGTAGTTATGCACAATCCGTGTCCATACTAGTATTTGCGTCTCTTTAACTGTCTGCTTTTGTCGTCATTTCAGTCACGTCGCACCTGACTCACTCACCTACACACAATCTCTCTTTATCTCTCTAGTTCACACTTCTTTCGCTTTTCAACTTATTGGATACGGTTACATATTCACGCACACAAATCTACAGGCTACCTCATGGTTGTGTATGTGAAAAAGAGAGAAATTATGTGTACACGTTAAAAATAAAAACCTAAATTCTCTAGCTATGTTATAAGCATTGTAGATTACGAATCAGCAAGAAAAAATAATTTATAGTAGGACAAAGTATTTTTGTTACCCCTCTCTATTTTCGAAAATTATTTTACCATTCATACTTTTAAAAATCAGACACACACACATTCACTATATGAATACACATTCGCCATAGAAATACATTACACATTATCTCTCTCGTGTGTGTGTGTGTGTGTGTATATATATATATATATATATATATATTGTATTTCAGGACGGTCGTTTTTTTTATTGCCAAATAAACACACTATATTTTTCTTCACTCATTTATTACTGTTATTTTAACTCATGTCCAATCTTTTGTCACACATCTGTGACCTCTTCAGCGACACTTTTTTGTTTTCGTGTGTGTTCTTGCTCTACGGTGTAATTAGAGTTAGAACACGCGAAAACGAAGTGTCGCTGAAGAGGTCACAGTTTCGATGTGGGAAAGACTTCCTTTTGTACCCCGCCACCATAAATTTTTTTTTTTTAAATATTACACAAGGTGGAAAATTGATTTCCTACCATGTCTTATAATGTTAAGAAAGTCATAAAAATTAAGAATTTCTATTAAAAAAAACTTAATTTCTATATTATGTATATTCATGTCCCAATTTGCCTAACGTTAAGGCCTAAATTGCCTCGCTCTATGAAATTTGCCCAACATTGGGACATGAATATACATAAATGAAGTTTTTTTTTAAATAAAAATTCTTAATTTTGATGACTTTCTCATTATTATTATTATAAGACATGGTAGGGAATCAATTTTCCACCATGTATGTTTTTTTTTTAATTTAAGGGGTGGGGGTACAAAAGGGGCCCGAAACACCGGGTGTGCATATTCTTTACCTTGGCCGAAAAAAAAAATATATATGGCGTACGTGTTTATTTGGCAAGGAAAAAAAAAAAAATGACCCTCTCGAAATACAATATCTGTTTCAACACACGATTTCACACCACGAATCTTGCAAAATGAATTGATAAACATGGTGCTCCAGCATGACCACAACCGCATGGCTGAAACGAGTAAAAGAGAAAATATACCGGGACCACTCTTCTTGAATAGTACCATATATATATATATATATATATATATACACATATATATATATGAGTACACTTTTTTGTTCGGATATATGATACATGTATTTATATACACACACACCGAGGAACACCATATACATTCAGGTCATCTGGCTAATTTACAATTTCGTATAAAACTATATCTCCGGTTAAGATCACGAGGAAACTAAACAATAGAACGTTATAATCGGCATTTCTCGGTAAGTCATCCCTTCGTATGCGTGCGTGCGTGCAACAAAGTAGGTGGCACACCCAGTATTTAATGGTTAAGAATTGAATAAATATACGTTAGAAAACTACTCTCATTTCCGTTTTCTTGAATCATATATTGTAAGCAAATTTTGAGTGTACCTGTTGGAATAAAACCATTTTAAACCTATAAAATGATATTGTTGAAATATCTGTCACGTATGTGACGGAAAAATATAGCCGATTATCTCGGGGAAATTTCAAAACGGAATGACTTCGATATTGAACGTTCCGAGAAGGGGGGGAGCAAATCATGTGAGTCTCGTGATTTGCTGATGATGATTTATGGAAACTTAATAAAAGTGAATTAAAGCAAGCTTAATTATAAAATTATAGCTATTAATTAGTGAAATTTCATTCAAAAAGAATTACAAATTAATATTTACCCATCCGCCAGACTCAATAATCCACTTTCCTAGTTTTTTACCAACGTATCGGCCTGTATATAATGCAATTTGATTACACTTTTCCGGTTTTTGAATGTCATGAAAAT
This sequence comes from Octopus bimaculoides, assembly GCF_001194135.2. Classification (NCBI taxonomy): domain Eukaryota; kingdom Metazoa; phylum Mollusca; class Cephalopoda; order Octopoda; family Octopodidae; genus Octopus; species Octopus bimaculoides. Next base: position 69,590,215 of record NC_068982.1, on the reverse strand, counting down.
GTAAAGCCAGTCTAGCGGCGAACGCATAAACAGCTACAACACGACCCCAATTAATTTGTCCGTCTTCGAATATTTCATCTGTTACATATGTAAAGGAAATGAAAAGATTCATGTCGTCCACTTGGAGTCTATTTATCATAGTTTTAAATAAAATGTCGTGTCGTTTTGAAAGTTCTTGTACCGTTCTTCGCATCGTTTTGCAATGACGGTTAAGTGGCTTCTTTCCTGGATTAATGAAAAACTGTATGACATCATCGGCAATATTTTCAGCATCCCTGCAAACTCTTTCTAATTGCGTTGTATTACCTTCTAAACGGGCTGATTCGGCATCGCCGGTTTGACCAATATTGTTAAGTCCTTGAAAACCGGGAAGTTGTTGAAAACGTCGATTGATGACTGCGAATGGAGAGCCTACTCTACTACGTTCATAATCAGTAGTCATTCTTAGAACAAAATATCTTAAATTTTCAAAATTAATTTTTGTCAGATATCGCTGTTAGATCAATGAATACATACGTACGAGGCAAATCCCTCTATTATATATATAGAAGACAAAAGTAGCAGCAGCTGCAGTGCTTGCCAATTAGAATGTGTTAGCCAATCAGAATGCGTCGATTTTCCCAACACTCTTATTTTATTATATTTTATTTTTAAGTGAAACAAAATTTTCTGAGGGGAAAATCTATCAACACTAAAATTCCAGGCGGAAGGACCTATTCCTTTGTAATACCTGTTTTTGGGTTTCGGAAGAAATTTATGAGCACTAACCTTCTTCCTCTGGCTAATATATATATATATATATATATATATATCAAGGTGGTGCTCCAGCATGACCACAGTCCAGTGACTGAAACTAGTAAAGGGATATATATATATATATATATATATATATATATATA